>NC_048295.1:2534104-2639104 GCF_009762535.1 Notolabrus celidotus | reverse complement strand
TTGAAGTATACAATGTGACGCTTTGACTCTAATGCTCCGACAAACCCATGATCTTTTCTTAATCTTCACGGAGAGTTAAAGCAGCCTGCGGCTAAAATTATGTTGCAGGATGCAAATCTCGGTCTCAAGTGTCCAACTTTTTAAGCTTTGCACGCCCGTCCACTCACCCGGAGCCGCTCAGAAATATATTTGGCAAAGCAGATCAGATGCATTTAAACATATTTAGTAGAAGGTTGCATAAAACTTGGTCAATAGATTTTTTTTTATGCTGCATGATTTTTGTAGAAGTTATTTGTTTAACTTCATCTGAATGTTTCTCTTTACACACCCACACTCATCTTGTTATTAGGGGTGCACGACTTAAATCGGTCCAATAAATTAACCCTCAATAATATGAATATTTTATTAATATTTATCCTTATAATAATACGGTTTTATCCAATAAAAACGAGAGATAAAAGTTGCTTTTTTAGCTTCCTAAGGAGCCCACACATTCGGTATGCAAGCTGCTGTTACATCCAAAAAAGAGCAGCCACGAAAAAAAGGCAAGAGAGGAAAAATGGCGTCGCCGTTGTGGATGTTTTTCTGAAAGATGTGTCGCAAGTATTCTAAGAGTAGGGAAAAGTCCTCAAGTTTTAACACAACTTATCTTTTAAGTCTGAAAAGGCGTCATCGTAACGAAAATGCATTAAAGAAACGCGATGCAGCAGCAGCAGTCACAGATAGCATTGGTGCCGATTCAACTGGCATGTGAGAGGTTATCCTGACTCAACGCTACTTTGCAGAAGTACAGTATCTCTACCTGCCCTGTATGATATCTTTACTCAATGCATCTTAGCCTCTTTTTGCCTCAGGTCTGCATACAACTACATATTTTAAAATGCACAAATGTTTAAAGAAACATCAGTAATCCTGTCTGCAGGATGTTAAAGGTCAAAAGAGCAGATATCGTGCATCCTGACCCATAGTAGTCACATTTTGTTTCAGATGTTTCAGCACCAGCGTGAGATAAAAACTTCAAAGTCAAATAAAAGACTTTTAAAGTTCTCTGTTTGCAAAATGCTCCAGAAAAAGTTAGCATGAACTGCGGTGTGTAAGATGTAGTGATGGCCTAAAGCTCAGAATAATGGAGGTACTAGAGTTAAAGAGAGAGAGAGAGGGAGGAGAGGAGGAGAGAGCAGGGACAGGTGTAGTCTTTGAAAAGTGTGTGTGAGTGTGTGTGTGTGTGTGAGTGTGTGTGTGTGCGCCTCCTGGGTAGGTTACAAATAGAAGAAGGTGAGGACAGAAAGACGGACGTGACAGGAGGAAAGAACAGATTGGAGTGAATCAGCATGGAGCTCTTCACAGAAATAAAGCCTGATTCGGTTCTGTGAGAGGAGAGAGGATCTGAAAGAGAGAGAGAGAGACCACTCTGAGAATCGATTCCTGAGAGTCGAGCTCTCGCTCACACACCTTTTTTTTTTCTGAAGATGAAGAGGAAGCGGAAAAAGATGAGTGAAGAGATGAATAAGGAGAGACAAAGGCTGACAAAGAATCTAAAACGGCGGAGAAAGACATGAGAAGTTCATCTTTTCACAAAGAGCACAGCTTATGAAACCAGATAGCCCTGAAATGTGAGTGTGTGACCACTCCATGGCCTCCAGGTGTGTGTGAGGGTGTGTGTGTGTGTGTGTGTGTGTGTGTGTGTGTGTGTGTGTGTGTGTGTGTGTGTGTGTGTGTGTGTCAGAGTCAAAGGGCACATTTTGGCAGCAGCCACACCCACCCTTCAAGAGAGCCCATCGCTGCTCTTTCAGACGAACACAAATGAGCGTCTGTGTGTATGTCGGTGTGAACATACATGTGTGTGTGTGTGTGTGTGTGTGTGTGTGTGTGTGTGTGTGTGAGGCGCAGCTGTGCCGTGGTTTGGTGCTGACAGAGGCAGCGAGGATCCTTCAACTGGAAAGATGAGAACGTCCTCTAGAAGGCTTCACTAAAACGTCTCATTGTCCCTCTTCAGCCGACACACACACACACATGCACACACACACTCGCACACATTATGCCAACTTCTCTTTCTGCACTCGTGACCTCAACTCGTCCCGTTTACATCTACAGTAATCAAACCCTGAAACTTTAACAGATGATTGATTAGCCAACCAAATGATCTCTTGAATAGAGTAGTCATGCATTTCTTATTTATTCTTTAGATAGAAGTAGAGAAAGAGGAAGGAGTGGTGTAAGGGAACACCTGTCACCCTCAGAAGTTCAAGAAACTGGCGAAATAGCATTAAATATGCAGATTTAAGTGGCAGCTCAGCTAGCAGCCCCTCTGTGTATGGCAAATAGTATCAAACAAACGCTGAATCTGAACATTTCTGCAGGATTTAGTGTTTTTTTCTGCTTTGAATAACTTAGTTTGTTCGTTCAATCCTGATTTAAGTGCAAGTGCATGAAAACCGCAGCTCAGCTTGCAGCCCCTCTAGTCTAAAAACCATCAGAGACACGCTGATTGTTGCTTTGAAACTCCTTTAACTCAGTTTTTAAAGGTCTTGAGTGTTGGGTCAGGTTGTTTTTGAAGATGAAGAGACCTTTAATCTCATTAGAAACCTTATGTTGAACATGCAAAGAAACCAAGCTATCGTTAGCGGCAGCAGCATGGAGTTTCCACTGAAGGAGATGCTTATATGTCATGCAAATCTGCTCCAGAATCAGTTGCAGGCGTTACATTTTACAGCACAGGATTTATCTATCCTGTCGCTGATGTTTGTTTGCTTTTTGAGGCCATAAAATCCAGACAGTCTGTTTAAGAACATGCACAAACTTCCTTCAGTATCAGAATCTTCCTCAAACTGTACGTTGAGATAATGTCGGTGTGAATCGTTGAAGATGAAACTTTAGTGCTCGAGTTTCCCCCTAATCAGCCAAGTTAAGACTCCCATGTCCAAAGCTACTGGCAGCCTTAAACTACTCATCAATCTGTTCTCAATATAAAAGAAGAAAGGGGAAACGTTTCTCTTCCTCTTGGCAGACGCTAAAGCTGACACCTTTCCCCGAGTGTCCTGGCAAAAAAAAAACCTCTCTGCCTCTTTTTGTTTTCCCTCTCTCTCTCTTTTTTTGAAGACTATTCCCTGTTTCCTCCAGCCTCCTTCCTTTCTTCCTCATTAGTTAGTGGGCAGAGCTGCAATTAGGACAAAATAGTTTCAGAGACAAGGGACCAGGAGGAAGGAGGAGACAGCACTGATGGAGAGAGAGAGAGAGGTAAACAAGAAAGAAGAGTTGAAAGAATGGCTGAAGAGAAGAGGAGGAGGAGGTAATTAATGGAGCTGCTTTAATTACTGAAGCCTGTTTACGCCAACTTTAGAAGACAACACACATTTAACTCCCGTACCTTTCCACTGCACTAATCTACAATGACTGTTTAAAATGCTGACCGTGTACAGTGACTAATGATGCAGCTTTTTTCAAGCCGTCAAACTGAAGAACGTTGTGTTGACTCGGATTAACAAGAAAAACATCATAAATGCTAATTATTTAACCTCGCGAGGCCTCTTCCTGAGCAGGTAATTTGACAAAAGCAGGATTTGTATGGAGGAAATAAAAGCTGTCAGGGTGCAAAATGAAGAGACGGAGAGTGGAAAGGACAAAGGAGAGGGAAGGAGAGAGACGAAGAAGGAGAAGACAAAGAGATCAGGGAGGAAAGAAGGAAGCAAGGGAGAAGTGAAGGTGTGTGTGACGGGGGACAAACCAAGGTGGAACTGTGATGATGCTAAATTTGGCCAAAGGAGAAGACTTCAGCGCGTGTGTGTGTGTGTGTGCCGGGAGACTTGCTGATTCGGCCACGGTTCCAGTTTCACGCCTCTGAGTTTGACAGAGGAGGAGAGAGAGAGAGGAAAGAGAGAGAGAGAGAGAGAGAGAGAGAGAGAGAGAGAGAGAGAGAGAGAGGGTCCCTAGCCGCTAATGTTCCCTCAGGGCAGACGGGACGGACGGACGGACGAAAGGAGGGAGGTGAAGGGAGAGAAGGAGGGAGGACAAAGTACAGGAAGAAAATTTATACCTACCTTTGCACAACACAACATTGCTTCATTGAACAAAGGACGCACATGTGCTTTAACTGAAGCCTCTATCAGCATCTTCTTCTAATGTTTATACACTGAAGGGCCCCGACTCAAAATATATAAACACTTTAAGCAGCCATGCAAATGAAAGATAAACATCCTGCCCTCTTCCTTTGAACAACACTCGACTTAACCTCGCCGATAAGACTGCAAAGATCTCTCAGGTCGAAGAAGCAGACACTCATGGTGATTTTAAAGTTTGCAAATGACCTATACTGCAGCCAGCCAGTAGGGGGAGCTCTTAATGGTTTGGCTTCACTCCGGTGAGCTGTTAGGTCATGCAACTTTTAATATAGCGGGACATTTGGTGCTAGGAGTCTTGTTTAGTTTGAAGTAGTGGACTGTGGGAGCCTAATTAGCACTGATGCTTGAGTTGAAGCAGTCTTGGTTAAACAGGATTTAGGAACAAGCTCCTATTTGGTTGCTAAACGTCACAGGTTTACTAAAGACAACATGTGCACTCGGAGACAGAGGTGCTTGCTTAGAGTTCCAGTTGAACGCAACAGCATGGAGGAAAATGTTTAAAACAGTCGCTGCTTGCAAATGAAGAAGTTCAATATTCAAACTCTTGACTGTAAAAGTTTGCCTAACTCAGTTTCTGGTTTCAAATGTCCTGAAGTTGATTTTCATACCGCTCTGAAATGAGCTAAGACTAATGGATGCAGAGAAAAAGCAGAGAAATGAAGACTTAGTTCACATAGAGAAGAAGTTTTGGTTGGCTCAAATCCTTCACAGCCATCGTTCTCAATCTCCTGACCCTGATGTGACCCCTTACCCCACAGACCCCAGAATAACCTCTCTGAAGACGGCACGAATAAACACACTGATGATTTGCATGTGAGTGTGTGTTTCCTGTGCAGGCTCTTTACATACACACCTGTGAAAAGCTACCTGACTCTTGTTATGCAAAAGATGCAAAGCGTCGCTATTCATCCCTCCAAAACAGAACACCCAGATACCTTAAAATCTCTCTCTGTGTGTGTTTGTGTTGTGTCTGCAAATCTCCACTCTTTGTGCATTTAAGCTCCAACTAAGCGTCAACATTTCTCTCCATAAGCAAAAATAAAAAAAGCAAAGTGTGTGTGTGTGTGTGTGTGTGTCAGAGGCAAAGTGTGTGCTAATGGACATCTAAATGCTGCTGATGTTACGTCGAACAGTTTAAGGGCCCTCAGGTCCCCTCAGACCAATATTAGGAGAGAGGAAAGTGAGGGGGAGAATGTGACTTCTGCAAATCGCTTTGACAAGGACACCCGCGCCTCGAGCGGCGTCCTCTTTCGCCTCATCGAACACACACACACACATAAACACACACACACACACTCTGCGACATCCACACCTCAGCAGAATCGTGAGGTGACTGTTGCGCTCTGAACAGCTGACTTGGTAGAGGACGTTTGTGAGAGTGTGTGAGCTGAGCTGAGCAGAGTTTAGAAAGAGGATGGAGAAGCTGTGAATGAGGGGAGGCTTAGATTTAAAATAATCAGCTTTGGATCAAATAAAACTTCTTCTAGCTTAGAGATACTTCAGGAAAAGTAAACTAACTTGTATCTTTGAAAATGCTTCTTTTATTGCATTTTCTAAAAGCTTGTAAAAGGGTTCATGTGTGCATAAGATGATTCAGTCAAAGCTGCAACATAGAACCTACAACACTTGAAGATTCTGCAGATTTTACATTAATTAAAAAGCTTTAATTAAAGAGGTTTTTCAATAATAAAGCTCCTAAAGGTTAAGGGTTTCTGCTCCCCATCTTATTAACATTCTCACACATGCACACACTTGCATTGCTTTATTTAAAAACTCTTAAAAGGGGTGAATTATCCTCCTTTATAACAACTATTAACATCCCTTGCCGTCTCTTCTTACCTCGAAGTCGTTGGCCTTGTTGTAGTGCATGTTGAGCGCCCTGAAGAGCTCGGCGTCGCGGCTCACCGACAGCTCCTCCGAGGCCGTCACGCCCTCGTTGATGGACTGCCGGGCGAACTTCTCCATCTGGATGTAGTAGAACTCCCTGAAGTTGCTGAACCACTTGATCAGCTGGGAGGTGATGCAGCGGTTGAACTGTGGAGGAAGAGGGATTTTATTAAGGGGATATATTCTTTGAGGACGGTTATAGAAGAGTGAGTGTGTCCATGTTTGAGTTTTATCAGTTTAGTACACTTAATCAGCACTTCATGCATCTGATTGTAGCAGCAGGTGACGTCAGTGACTTCTAACATCCTCTTATTACAAAGTGAGACATATTTAGTTCTGAATGTCTGCAGCTTTATAAAAACACAGCCTCATGTTTGCTTTGTCGCTTATTTGCATGATGGTATGTCATTTCACTCGGTCCTAACCTCAGTATGAGTGCTCACTCAGAATATGGCACAACAACATGAATACACAAATCATTCCCCCGTGCTGCACAGGTCATGCATTTATAGCTTTCCGTAAAGAGTCTTGTATATTTGGCTTAAAGCGCCTCGTTCTCACGAAAGCAATACATATGTACTCATCCGCCACTGAAAATAGTCCCTGCATTATTGGACCCTTGTTTCTTGCCTGTGCTGTTTTTAGGAGATCAGTTCAATCAATTAAAATAAAAAAGGAATTAAATTAATTAATTAAACAGAGTGTAAATCTACGTTATAATCAGTCTCCATCAACGTGTGCTACATACTTTAATTATCTCTCCTCATAAGAAACAAAACACGCAGAACAACATGTGACAGCCGAGTGAAAGTGCACGTATGTGTGTGTGTTCAGTGGAGAGGAAAAACGGCTTTGATACGGAGATTAAGCTCGGTATTGTTACAAGACATTGTCTCACAGGAACAAGGGACGGGCGAGAGAGAGAGGGAGAGACGGATGAATGGAGAGAGGTTAAATGAAAAAAGGAATGCAGGGAGAGAGACAAGCAGAGGATGACAGAGGGGGAAAGAGATATTTTTTCAGGAGCTGTCAGAGGGGGTGACATAATGGAGCATAATTGGGAGGCTGTGTGTGTGTGTGTGTGTGCGTGTGCGTGCAACAGAAGGGAAGGGAGTAGGTTTTAGAGAGCATAGTGACAGGAGGGGAAAGTGTGTGTGTGTGTGGTGGGGGGTGTTTTGACCCACAAAAGTGTTGCGTGTAATGAACATGACAACTCAGCAATTAACACAGAAAACACACAGTTCCACACATTTAACAAAACGTCGTCTGTGCATCTGAAAGTGCAGCGTAATCTTCTCACAGCATAAACAAAACTTAAATATAAGATCAGGATGGAGAGGGAAATATAAGAAACAAGAGGTGGAGATGTAATCCTGCACCTTGAATAGAAAATAGAATTTAAAAGATGTCAATTTGCATTTCTCTTTGACGTTCAACAAACCAAAGAGTGGACCACTGTCCAGATTTGCAGCTTTAACTGAGATAATATCATGAGGATAAAATCAGCTCTTAAGTCTAGGACAGTTTTACGTTATTGCAGTTAACTTGAAGTGGAAGTGGCTGCAGTACAAGATCTGTCCACCAGGGCAAACTGGCTGCAAAGCTGAACGTGCCGTGTATCACGATTATCAACGAATCAAATTACAGCTTGATTCTTCGAAACGAGACACATTTGATTTTGCAAATGAGAAAAAAATATCACCAGAACTTTTGTGCATTGGTTTGGACTAATTTGCATGAATCAGTCTGCTCATGACGCAGGCATATTTGTCTATGTAGAGTGCAATGCAAACTGCACGAGACTCATGTTCCATATATAGTCTACATTAAGTTCTGCAAAGATGCAAACTGTATAGCTCATGTGTGTGCATGTGTGGCCTCAATCCTCAAACTTCCTTTCATATTTCAGCTGTAAATTCATAAGCAGACAGAACTCGAACACGCATGCAAGCAACCAGCTCTCACACCACCTGCCCTCCCAACCACCCTCCGTCCCGTCCGGCTGGCTCGTCACAATCAGCACAAACCAACAAAAAAAAAGGCGAGAGACAAAAGACAGAGAGAGAGAATAGTGGGGGGGCAAAGTGCTGAGCTTGAGGAATGCCATTTTCTGTTTACAGCCAAAAGGGGGGAAAGAGAGAGTGTCAGAGAAAGTGTCACCGGGCCTCCCCCCCCTTCCCTCCCCTCCCTCTCCTTCCCTTGATGGCCGCCGTTGTCAGCCCCCCAGGCCATGTTGGAAGGGCAAACACACATCCTTTAAGAATCTGCCCACTTCAAGCAGATTGGACGTAGCTCTGCACATTTTAGAGGAGACAGCGTGAATGTGCACGATCGACATAAACCACGAGTCCCAACTCTGAAGGTTTCCTGTAAGGAAAGCTGCTGTTAGAACTTTTCTGCCTCACTAAACATTTTTGCACTGCAGAGGAGTTGTTGAGTTATTGTGTGCATTTGGCAAAATATATGCAAGATGCAGTCTGTTTCCAAATTGGCGGTGTCACTCTAATTGACGGGACGGGTGAGAGGCTGGTCGGACTAATTGATTCCTGCTGAGGAGGCGGCGGCATCCAGTTCTCACTCCAGCCTCTCAAGGCAGTGAGAGTCTTCAGGGCTCTGATTATGAATGTGTCGCCTCTACATCTTCGTGTGTGTGTGTGTCAGAGAGAGTGAGAGTGTGTGAGCCGGCGAGCGTCTAATTAATCCTAACTCCTCGGGTCTTAACAAGGTCTTAATTACTCTCACTGACTCTCTCAAGACGAGACGGCAGCCACCTCAGCGTCTCGTGATAACATATATGATTGTCTGGTCAGAAGGCAAGAGCTTTCACTACATAATTAAGATCCCCCTGTGTGTTGATGTGTGTGTGTGTGTGTGTTTGCTCATGTGTGCCTAAAACAGTCGTCAACTCAACCCACTTCCCACACGGAGCGAGGCGGCCATTCTGCGTAAGAGGCTCATCTTTAAGAACCAGTTTCCCATAGACAAAGTCCATTCAAGTCCAATTAGGGGAGCCATTCAGGGCCCTAATTCCCTTACAGTGAATCTGCCTGATCCTCCTAACACATGCTACTTATTGTTCCCCTTGGAAGAAGGAGGGGGTAAGAGAGAGGGTGAGAAAGAAAAAGAGACAGAGACATTGACCCGGATTTTGGAAATATGGTAATAATGAGGGTAATGAATGCGACGGGACAATGAAACAGGACACACACATACACACAGGCAGACAGCAACAGGGTGCTGACACCCACTCAGTCTCACACACACACACACACACACACGAACGACTGGAGCCTTGAAAAGAACAGCCTCGCTCATCACAAATAGGATTAAACATGATTCATTTTTTTATTAAGCGAAGTAATATCCGCAGAGGTCCTCCCACGTGAAGATACGCTGGATTAACGGGGATTACGACTCAATTAAAACCACATTTGACTACACGCCTTTATTTGCATAAAATCTGAATATTAAGAAACCATAATTTCCTGGAACAATAAAACAAAACAGACAAAAAAACCAACATCAGAGCTCCTGGTGCGAGTGCTGTCTGCTGATGTATCCGCCATAGAGCTCCATTGTTGTGCACCAACTATTAAAAACACATCAATGAGTCACACTGTTGCACTGCGTGACATGTTCGCTCATTACAATGAACACTCACACTGTATTTTGAGTCAATACCGGGACATATACCGCTGTAAATTCTCATTAAAGCAGCAAATATGTATCCCTACGCCAGTGGAAATAGTCCCTGAGAAACCTGATGTCTGTTTCTCATCTCTGCTGAGCAACTTCATATTTGTGCCCTTAAAAGTAGCCCCAAAAGAAAGGCTAAGTATCAGTTTAATTCATCATAATTAATAAATATATATACACATGTATATAAATGAGGGCCTGTGTCCACTCACTGCTTTACAGCCTCAACACAGTAGTTGTAACAGTTACATTATGATGCCTATCTGATGACTTAATGGACTAATCACGCTCGCTCACTCATCCTGCGAGCAGGTAAGCTTATCCACCTTGTGTTTGCCTAGCAACCCCATGTCCCAACGACCCTTGTTTCCATAGCAGCCGGCGAGGATGTGGCACTACCACGAGGAAGTGGTCACCACAGATACGAGCCAAAGGGCAGCTGGTGTGTGTGTGTGTGTGTGAGAGAGTGTGTGTGTGTGTGCTCATTTGAATAGAGCGTCCTGAATCCGTGGAGGAGCCGTATGCTCCTTTCTGCCTGTAAACACAAAACAATCAGCGCCTTTGTTTTAAAGCTGTTGTTCTGTTGTCTTTCATTTGTTTGTGCCCCCCACCCCCCTCCTTTCATTTTCTCAAACTCCCCCCCAATCACACGACACACACACACACACACACACACACACACACACACACACTCATCATCATCATCTCCGTTTTCCTGCCTAACCATGACGCTGAGAAAAATTTGAATATTTTGTACATTATTCCAAATAGCTAAAACTTAATTTTAAATGTCGTATTGCTGATCTACAATGTTTTACTAATACCTGTGTCTGCAGCATCTCTCTCTTCAATCCTTAGAAAATCCCCACAGATTATTTTTGCACCACTAAATTGGCACCAATTCATCAAACGGTTGCTTAAAGCTAGCTTAAGCTTTCTGGCATAGAAATGGCGTGACATTGGCGAGTTCATGGTCACTCCGCCCGAGCCTACTTAGTGCCAAAGTTTCTTATTTACATGGTATTATTTTTCCTCTAATAGTGAGAAAAATTCAGACTTTTATGAGGTGTTTATTAAGAATGATTGCTGCTAAATTGGCGCCAATTAATCCAAGGATAACTCCAAATTAGTTTAAGCTTTCTGGTGTAATAAACTTCATAATTACACCCAAACCTTGAACCCTGGGTGATGATGCGTTGTGCATTTACATGAGACAACGTAGCAGACTTGTGTAAAGTGTTTATTGGACATTATCATCAATGCATTATGATTTCAAGGGCTAGCTGGCGTGATAGTCCTGGAAAAAGTATGTTTTAAACAATCAATCAAAATGCACGAATGCTGAGTCAGACAGGATTGAAATAAATGTTCTGACTGAATTTGATAAACTCAGATTTTAGGGATGTGTTTATTCCAAATGATCACATTGAAATGATGATGAAACTATGATTCCTGCAGATTTTTGTCTTTTCTCTGTGCTAATATAAAACTTTATTGTCACATTTTCTAGTACTGAGAGTGAGAGTGAAGGAGCTGGTGTCTCTGTGTGTGTGTTGAGGGTGTTACAGTATGTGTGTGAGAGGGAAAGTGGGCGTTGAAACCCCTCCCTTCACCCTCTGTCCCGATTAAGGCCAGAAACTCTCATTATGCTACAAAGACGTGACAGACTGGAGCACCCATCTGTGCGACATGGTCTCCTACAGACACACACACGTATGCAGAGTAACTGAAGAACGCACAGAAACAACTAAACTGAATCAGACTTAATAAGTCTCAACATGAAGAGTTGAGAATGTGGAAAAGTTAGAATGAACACTTAAAGCTGAAGATAGAAACACAAAGACGCACACCTGTTTCATCAGGTTATGAGTCACCTCTTCACGCCTCCTTCAAACTCTACACACGTTATCTTAAAGAGGCTCCGTGGTTCTCACGCTGCAGAGTATCCGACCTTCTTTCTGCATTCTTCTGAATAACTAAGAGCGACTTATAAATCCGAGCAGGCGAAGGTGACTTCTCCCTTTTCTCTTCATTTCTTTGCACCCGAAGAAATCATTCTTCTGCTGCTTTTCAGTAAATAGCGCAAGTTTATCTTTCAAGTATTTGATCCCTCACTCAAAACTCCGTCTCTGAAAGAATATATGCTTCATACGCCAAACAAAAAGACCTGTTAATTTGTGCAAAGAGAGACAGAAGCTAAGATGAAGCAGTGATAAGAGGAAGGGGGGATAGAAAGGAGGGGTGAGCTCTTACCTTAACGTCAGAGAAGAAGATTTTGAGCATGTTGGAGGAAGGGTAGCGAGTGTAGAAGAACATCAGCTTGGCTTTCTTCAGGTGGTTTGGAGACAAGCCCTCCTGAATCTGAATCAAACATGTTAAGGAAATAGGAAGCTTTCTTTTTCCACAAAGACCTTTATATGCACAGATTATATGTATATGTGTTCTCTGAGTGTTTAGTGAATGCATTCAGCATGTCAGAGACTCATGAGGGAGACAGCAGCATAAAACAAAACCACAGAAACTGTAGAGATACAAAGCGAGGGACCAGTTCTCTGCAAAGAGTGCCATTTTACATCCAAAACACGAGCACCTGCTGGCTTTGGATCAAGTCCCACACTCACTCCTGCACCCTCTGCAGCCTCGGTGTGCATCCCGGTGTCTCAACAAGGAAAAATAATAATTGTGGAGGAGGCCCTGGTCGCGGGGACGCAGAGAGCGAGTGTGTGTGACAACAGCTGTGCCCCTCCACGCTGCCATTTCCCCACCACATTAACAGCCCTATAATCTATCAGAGAAGATGAGGCAATCAATGGAACCCCCTGCAAGGTCAATTAGCGCACAGACAAACACACACGTACACACACTCGCACAGAAACCCCAGGGGCCCGATGTGGCTGGAGAGAGGGAGCGAGGAGCATCGGCAATCAGGAAACAGAGAGAGAGAGGAAGGGAGGAGAGAGGGAACAGCTAAAGTGCAGAGAGAGAGGCTGGATTTATATTTTTTAACATTTTAAATTCAGACTCTGTTTTGTAACCAGCCAGTCAAACACTACCTGTTAGCTTTGAGGCTACAGTGGAGTTTAAAAGGTTGATTTCAGGTGGGCTCAATCATTTTCTTCTTTATATTGTTAAATCAATTAATTTAAGGTTTTGGGACGATGTTAAAAAAACAAAATTGTGCACCTCTACACTTGTAATTATGGTAGACACATACACCTTAAAAAACAGGTAAATTAAAATAGCTGCTGTTTATGGTTTTTTTTATAGATATTTTCAATTAAATTCGACTCAAGGTTTTGAGTCAACGTTTAAAAATGACCCCAAAAAAAGTTGCACCTCCACTCTGGTAATTACGGTACAGAACCACCACCTCCATTAAGGTTAAAAAACATTTCTACAATTTAAATGTTGTTTTAAAGTTTTTAAAATAAATGTTAAATGTTAAATTTAATCATCAAACGTCAGCGTTCACTTTGTCTCTGCAACTGAAGCAAGAGCCGAGTCCTCCATCATTCATTCAGCAGCAGATCCATCAGGTCAGCAAACAACAACACCGTCAGCTAGTTAACATTCATACCAACCTGTCCCTGTGTGTGTGTGTGTGTTGGTGTGTGTGTGTGTGTGCAGCACAGGTGATACACTGTGTCCAGATCCTGCAGCCTGTCTCGTACTCTACAGACACATACGAGCACAAACTGGAGCACACAAACACACACAACCTTACAAACATGACTCCGAGTAAACAGTGTGAGTCAGTGAATAAACAACACCACTGATGTCCTATTTCTTCTTCCTTTTTCCCTAATTCGTGTGTGTGATTAACCTGATGTACATCTGCTTGTGTGTGTGTGTGTGTGTGTGTGTGTGTGTGCAGGGCTCCCTGTATCAGCTGTAACTTGACCTTGCTGCCAGGTGTGTGTGTGTTTGTGTGTGAAAGGGAGGGGGGGGTGAATTCATAAATGAATGAGGGACATCTGCTCAGCTCTGTACAAAGGATTAAAGATACACAGAGCTGAAACAGGCAGACACAGAGAGAGAGAGAGAGAGTGTGTGAATGTTTGATGTGTGTGTATGATCGATGTAAACACCTTAACCTAACAGCCCGGCCTTTTTAAGACTTACATCAACCTGCAGCATCATTAACATTTTGTTACTAGGATCAGGCGACGTATGAGGACAGTAGGATGGTTTTAGTTGAAAGAGGAACGCAGCTTGTGAGAGATATATGATTGTTTTTGGAGGATAGTAAGTGTTTGACTTGATCTGAAGAGTTCGAGCTTCATGAGAGATGAAGGGTTTGAAATGTGCAACATAAGATCAGATGAATCATATAAAAAAGGGCAAAAAAATCCAAGGTAGTCTTCCCAACCTCTGCAGAAGATCTGAAGGTGAAACGGTTGAAACTGCGACAATGACGGTCCCTTGAAAAAAGAGATGTTTTAAAATAAACCACTTCTCATCTTTTTGTTATTTTAATACTTTTCCAGTTTGTAGCTCAAACCTGCAAAAATGGAGTCAAAAATAACTTAATCCAGACAGTTTTGTGGATCCGATTGTGCCTTAAACCCATAAATGCACGCTCACTTTGCAGTTTACTTATATTTTAATTGGACATCATGACTTAAATAATCCCTCAAGGTTACCTAAAATAAAAAAATGCACTCAGTTGAATATATTATTTAAAGAGTTTGTTTTCTTTAACCAAATTTGTCTGTTTTAATTTGTAATTTGCAGCACCAGAGACAAAAATTTCCATTAACACTGATTTAAATTCTAAAAAGCAGAAATTCTTCACATTAGTGGATCTTTCTTCCTCCTGAATACGTCCTTTATATGACCAAATATTTGGTCGGTCTACTATAATAGTTATTTCCAGCATGAACAGTATTATAAATCTTTGTTTTTAATAAAACAAGGGTCTTAAATTAAAATGATAAAGATATTTTTCCATTTCTTTTCAGTTATTTCAATAAAAGCACCAAACAATTTTTGATTTTTCTCCTCTGACGTGCAAAATAAAAAAAGGGATGATTGAACAGTGGTCATCTTCTTTGAAATACTAATGTCCGATTTCAAAGACTTTTTTCTTCTTCTAATGAATGGAAAACATTTTGGAATGAAACGGCTCAGCAGGATCAAGAGACGTGTCAAATATTTCTTTTTTTTTAATTAAAGCGACATCTAACTCGTCTTTGAAGACGACACTGTGATCACACCCCACATCACAGCTGCAAGGAGTTCCTATTCCACGGGGTTCAAAGTCTTATTTTTCTTTCCTCTTTGTTCTTCAAGCGTGTGTGTGTTGTTCTTTGTGTGTGTGTGTGTGTGTGTGTGTGTATGCACATGTGAGTCAGTGTGTTAGTAGCTCGGGAGAAGCCCTCTTCATATGAAAGGTTAGGGACGAAAAGATAAACAGCTACCTGCAAACACCTGTCCGTGTGCACACGCCTGGAAAAGGAGTGTGTGTGTGTGTGTGTGTGTGTGTGTGTGTGTGTGTGTGTGTGTGTGGACCGTGAAAGGAAACACACAGCTGCCGAGCAACAGCAAGTAAAGGCCGACTGATGAAACTGAGCAGGAGAGATCGAGAAGACTGGATAACGACTCTAGAATAAAAAGCATGTGTGTGTATTTAGGTGTGTCACTTCTCCTCATGTGCACTCTCACACACACACACACACACAGACACACTAAATGCACACACACACACTGCACAAATCTAGAAAAGCATCCGTCAATAAAGCCAAGCGTTCACCTGTGCCTCTCCCGCTCTTTGAAATATGATTAGCTTTGAGCTCCTATGTACAAGGTCTTACCCCACACCCACACACCAACGCACACAGACACAGTGAAATATGATTTGCTTTGAGCGTTTATGTACAAAGTCTTTGTGATGAAAGAGAGCCTAACAGCACAAGAGTGTCTCAGACAGTGTGTGTGTGCGCACGGTGTGTGAAGAGAGGGCCTTTCTCAGCGCCTTTAAACACCACAACCTGCTGCACCGACTTAAAAGAGCTCCAGAGAGCAGCGTGCGACCTGTTTAATCTTCCCCCTCACGCAAGACCCATTGCGCCGCGTTTCATCTTCCCCACTCAGCGAGGGAAAAAAAGAGGAACCAATTAATGCAGATTAATTGATATTAAAGACTTTCTCTGACGGCTGCCTGCTGCTGCCGTCTTTAAGTGGAATCAGTGCGTTTGACTGCATTTGAAATCTGACTCTGGAGGAGCGAGGAAATAAAATCATTGTTCGATTGATAAAGAAATCATAACTTTTGTTTGCATTAAGGAGACTCAACTTAAGAGACAAGAGAAATATATTGACATTGCCTCTTTTAATTAGTTAGAAATACAGTCTTGAATGCGTGTAAGTATTATTTTTTTTGCAGCTCATATTAAATCAGTAAGTGTAATTTTGTAGCTCAATCCAGCCTTACAAATTCAATATTTTACATTCTACCTCTGAGTGTGTGTCAGTGTGAATTACAGACATCATGATGCAGAATGAAGAGCTCAAAAGGAAGGTTTTACCTCCATGCTGAAGGACTTAGCAAACTCAAGAGAAGCAGCGCTCTCAGTCTCTCTCTCACACACACACACACACACTTCACAGTTGTAAGGATACGGTGCTGCCTGAGTACGGCGATATGTCAGACATGTCTTGCAGGTCCCCACACTCAGACTTGATGAGGGACAGGGACAGACCCTCCGGCCCGTGTTGGTTCGGCGAGCTCTGCCGGTGGTGGTGGTGATGGTGGTGACTGAGATGGCCTCCTCCGAGGGATGCCATTTTGGTTCTGAGGCTGATCGTTTCACGGGTCATGTCCATTGAATCGGGGGAACCCCGATGGTGGTCCTTGGGCCCTGGTGGATACCCGGGTCCTCCGTGTGACCCCAGAGGGCTCTGAAAGGGGTAGCCCATGAGAGGGAGAGGGAATGGGTGGCGAAAGGATGGAGGGCTGAACCCGAGCGAGGCGGTGAGAGGGGAAGGATGGAGGGAGGGATGGTGAGGAGGAGGAGGAGGGAGAGAAGGGTTGTTGTTCTCTCCGCCACCTCCGCTGCTCTTACGCACCACCAGCGGCAGAGCCTCAGTTTGGTCGATGGGCATCGGCACGCCGCTCAGTCTGCTGCTCAAACCACCGAATGAGTCCAGCGGGCTCGGGACGATCACGTCGCTGAAGCAGTGCAGCCTCTGGCTGGAGGAGTGGTAGTTAGAAGTAGGACTGCCGTCTCCGTTCAGACTGAGGGCCAGGGCGCCACCACCAAAGCGTGAGTCTGGAGTGAGAGAGGGGAGGGGGCCAAAAGGTGGAGGACAGGAAGAAGAAGAGTTGGAGGAAGAGGAGGGTGCAGCTGGCGTGCTACTGTGGCAGCCATGATGGTGACTGACGGCCTGCTTCGGCGAGGAGAAGCCCTTGACCACGGTGTCAACGACCTGCGACACGGCACAGTTCAGCTCCTGCTTCAGGGTCTCTGCTAGCTGCCTTCCTCCTGCTCCTCTCCTCTTCATCACCTTGTCCCCATTCCTCTCCTCTTCCTCCCTGGCGTCCACATCTTCCTCCAGTTCTCCGTCTATCAGGGCCTGTTCTCGGAGGAGAGCTCTGGCCCGGTCCAGGAAGAGGCCCGGGTCCAGCTCTGAGAGGTCGTCGTGGCTGTGCCGGCCTCTGTTTCGGTGCCTCTCCTCCAGGCCGTCAGAGCGAATGCTGTCCTCTGACAAGTTGCCGTCCTCCTCTCGCTCTCTCACTCGGTCAGTCTCACCGTTGTCGTCCTCTTCCTCGGTCTCAGAGTCGTAGATCTGGTAGAACTTCTCCTGAAGTTGACGTAGCTGTTTCTGATGAATAGAGGAGATTGTTAATACTGATACACCAAGCTTTGAAAAGTTGAACTAAACTTCTTAAAGACCTTCACAGTTCTAACACCAACCTGCATGTCCTCCAGCTGCAGTTTGAGCTGCCGTCTCTCCTCCTGTCTCTGCTCCTGCCTGGAGCACACCAGCTGGGTGAAGCTGTGTTGCTGCTGAGGCAGACGCTGCTTCCTCTTATTCTCCCTGTAAACCTCCCCAACGCTGACCACGCCGCCCCGCGAACCCGGAGAGCTCAGGAGGGAAGACGGCCCGTCGCTCCGGCTGTGGTTGAGGCTGCTGGTGTTGTGTCTGTTCCCGTCTCCTCTGTGGTCGTTGCTGCTGCTGCTGTTGTTGCTGCTGTTCTCGTTCTCGCGGTTGCTCTCTTGGTTGTGGTCGCTGGTGTTGGACCGGACCAGCGGCGAGTGGCTCATACCGCGGATGATGTTCTCGACACGGGCACGCTTAGCGCGGAGGTGCTCGTCCGTCAGCCTGTCCAAGTCGAAGGTGGAGAGGGAGAGGGGCTGCTGGGAGGGAGCGTGGGAGTTGAGACTGGAAGAAGGAGGTGGACGCCCGAAGGAGGAAGAGGATGGCGGAGGGGGAAGAGGAGGCCCGGGAGAGAGGCAGTCTGAGGGGCTGTCCCGGTCATGAGAAGAGTTGCTGCAAGCGTCTTCTGCCTGGATCTCTGAACCTCCACTGGACAGAGCTCCACTCCCCTGCGATGGAAGACGAGAAGATGACATTAACCAAACATACATATTCAATTAATGGATCAGTGAGACAAGGAGATGGCGGATTATATGATTGTAAGAACTGAGATTCAAACTACAGGTACATGTGTTTGTTTACCTGGAAGCCCGAGTCGCTCCCTCCATTCTTCCCGATGTTATTCTTCAGTAGCTGGGAGATGATGGTGGCGCCGGGAAAAGGCATAATGGCATCTTCATACGAGTTTGCTCTCTTGAGCAGCTTCCTCAGAACGTTGGACTTCTCCCCGTCCATGTTGTTTCCCCCGTGGCCGTGGCCGACTAACGAACAGTCTCCGTCCTGATCCATGCCGTGCGATTGGTTCATGCTGTCGAGCAGGGTCTCCCTGGCGCGGCCGAATAACGCACTGCCCACGGTCCTTTTCACCCCGATGTCGACACGTCTGCGCTTGGTCTGTCTTGTTAGGAGGGTGGTGCTGTCATGATCAGGCATCACGCAGGGGGGCTAAGCGGACATGACAAGGGGTCCTCACAGACATTCAGTTCGAGACGGGTTACCTGGACGGGAAACAACACAAGAAGCATGAATTAGTTCTTCCATTTTCAGCTCTTATATTTTTAAATTAGTGAATCTGTGAAGTGAGAACAACCTTTCAAACTGTGGGATACACCTCAATTCAAACTTTCTTTCTAAACCATTTGCAGAAATACAAGTTTCAACCACGCCAAAAATGTCAAACCAGCAACAGAAAGGTCAGCTAATTTAACCAATCAGCCAGATTCAAGCATCGAGGATCTCTCAACCAAAAACCAAAGAAACCACTGAAGTAAAAAAAATACACTCCTCAAATAGTTCAAGGAGATATTCCCATGACGAAGTTAACACCTGCCTGACATAACCAAAATAATTTCCCATTTCCTCCCCGTCCTCTGAGGGCTAACCTTGATTTCTGCGTCTTGAGCGGAGCTGTACCAGAAAAGACAGACTCTCTCTGTCTTATCGTCAGAGGGATTTCACTTCACTCTGAAGGAAAAAAGGTTGACTTTATTTATTGTGAGTGTGCTTAAGCTTGCTTTGGTTCATCTCAGCACCATCCCCTGATTTCAAATAAATATATTCTATCAATAAAAGCAGCAAATATTGAAGAATTCAATAACTGCTGCTACCTGAGGCTTTAACAGGTTTTCCACATGATGCACATTCAATGCTTTATTTTCTGCTATAAAATATATATTCCATCAATGCATGAAGCTTAAGTTATTTTCTTTATCTCTGGAAGCACACAAACAAATTACTGATCCAAATAACTGTATTGCAATCACTGATGTCTGCACATAAATCCTGCAAATACTGGGAACCCTAACTTAAAACATCACCACCTGATTTCTGCAAGAAGCTGAAGACTCAGGCCAAACATAAATTTACTGCACACGATTAAAACCTTCTTATTATTGCTGCATACATGTGCACATGCAGACAGAGACACCTGTGTTTGTGGTGGAAGCAAAGCAAAAATGTAAAAGTTATTATCATGAAACATCAAATATAAGGAGCTAGTTTCACACCTAAATAACTTAAGAAGTCACTGATGTCAGCTTTTAAATCCTGGAAACACAAACCAAACATTTAAAAGGTTAACTTGATCTACTGCACAAGTGCTTCAGACCTTCTTGTTTTGACGTTTTCACATAATTTAGCCATCAAGTCCAAAAGAAAAGGAGAAAAAATCATAAACATGCACAAAATGCATCATCAAAAATATGCTTATAGGCCAATTTATCACATTGTGTATATTTACACTTCTGCACTAAATCTCAAAGCAGACTAAAGATTACTTTACCCATCATAAAAACTTTCAAATCATCTCTCTCGTCCATACTTTAGTAATGTATCCAAAACAATTATAAACCTCTATAAGGTGAGTCTCCAAAAATAACCCTACAGGCTACATGTTCAAGAAACAGACATTTGAAGTGGATATTTGTTTGCACTCGTGCTCTAATACTCGTGCCTACAGGCAGCGTTTTCCATGTTACATGTTTGCATCTGCTTTGCAAGTGATTTCAGGGTCAAGTCTATGGAAATATTTCACAAATTAAAGCTGCTTCCTACAACAGTTTGGTCGAGCTGTGCCTGTGATCACAAGCTGCTTGAATTCCACTTTTCAAAAAATCAGCCGCAGTGACAGATTTTTTAAGAGACACACACACACACACACACACACGCTGCATCAGGGACAGCGTCGTGTTCCTGCATCAGAGCCATTACCAAATGAAACCGTTTCCTAAGCAGAGGAGGGTCACTCTGAGTTTGACTCTGAGTTTCAGTGTTAAAAACAAGAGTCAATAACAAAAACTATAAAAAAAAACGCCAGGCAGTGACCCAGATACACACACTCACACATACGGTACATGCATGCATACACACATCACTCACACACACACACTCAGGGGAGGTAGAGAGAGTGTGAGGGAGACAAGGTCCAGAGAGCTCGATGACATGGGATACTTATTTTGAAATTTGTGCCGGAGGTCAGAGGAAAAGCAAATGTTTCACACATGGACATTAACGAGTTTCAGCTTTAAACATGAAGTTAGAATAAAATTCAAAGTTTAAGATGACAGGAAGTTTAAAATCCTAAAGCAGTAAAGTGTGCACAGAAAGGTGGTGTGTGTGTGTGTGTGTGTGTGTGTGTGTGTGTGTGTGTGTGTGTGTGTGGTTTTGATCTGATTTGAAGATCAGGAATAACACCATCATTTCACGACAATGGAGAAGTGAAATAGGAAGTAGCTGCAACTGTTGCTCACATTTTTCCATTTAAAGGTATGCAAGGTGTGTGTGTGTGTGTGTGTGTGTGTTGCTGGTAAATTCTTAATTAATGTTAAAATGTGTCTTTAACTCCCTTTGATCATCTGATTTAGTCTCATTTAAATTCTTTAAGTTCAGTTTTTAGCCCAGAAAACAAACTCACATTAACTCAAACTGATTTTTCCAGTTTAAGAGAAAAGCCACTTCTTATACTTCCCCCTTGCATCTCAGAGGGGAACACAATAACCTGTTTATTACTGGCAGCTTCACGCTGAAGTGGATCTTTACTTCTCTTAGTGCGCTCTGAGAAGAGATCACCGCTGTCCAGAGAGTGACAGGAGACACAGGCTGCTTCTTTTTACGCACGGAGTCTCCAGACACGGAGAGATGTTTGTCCCAGTGTTAAGAACAATGAGACAGTGGCTGATTTCCCTTCACACTTTGGGAAAATTATCCTTATTTATCCTTTTTGATATGAAGCTCTTAAAGTTATCTCAAAGTGGGGAAAAGAGTCGTGTTTCTGCGCAGTTTGTGATCGTCTTAGCGATTCTTAAGAGCCTGGAAACAAACTGAATGCTCAACTACCTGACTTCAGAACAATAAGATGAGGTGTCTTTCTCTTTTTTAAATAAAAGTTGAATGATTTCTCATTTATTCAACATCAGAATCATTTGTTAAGAGATGCAGGGTGATTTAAAAAACTTGTTAATCATTACATCCTTTAAAAACTACCCCAAAAATCCAGCGTCAGGTGCGTAAATCCACGCGGTAGACTCTGAAACAACCACAAACTGGCATTAAAAGTAAAGAACAATAGAAAACAGAGAGCCATGAGACCTTCTGTTGGGTTCTGTGTTTGACTTTACGCAGCTTCTCCGGCAAGAATCACAAGCAGCACGAAGTAAGAGCGCACAAAGTTAGGAAACAGTTGCAGAAAATAAAGTCAAAAATCCAACTAAAGCATCCGGATCCACGAGGATGGACCGTCTCTGTGGACTAACACTGGAAGGAAAGTTCACAATCACACACACAGCTATTAAAACCCCCACGAGTGATCATAATAATAAAGGTTTTAACTGAGACGTGGATCTACTCACTTCTCTGTCGAGCCTTCCTCCAAGTCGCTCCGTCGAAGAAAGCCTGAACACAAGAGACAGATCCGGACTCTCCGTTAAGATCAATGCCGTAATTTACTCCAGCAAAGTGGAGACGTATGCAAAGCGTGCGTGCGCGCTCGTCCGTGTGTGTGTGTGTGTGTGCGGGAGAGGGAGACATAGAGAAAGTGTGTGTGTGTGTGTGTGTGAGAGAGAGAGAAAGAGAGAGAGGGGGAGAGACACACAGAGAAAGCGTATGAGAGAAGCCTGCTCTTGTGCGCCGCTCTCCTCCCGTGATGGGAAGTGTTCAGTCTCGAGCGCGCCCCGGTCCGTCCCCTTCACTCTCCTGGTCTCGCTGAGGAACCCGGCGTTTCTGTTTCTCCCCCCTTTCGACCCGCCGGCAAGACTCTCACTAAGAAACAAGAAGAGGAGACGCACATGAAGGATACGTGAAGACGCTGCGTCACGCGCCCCGGAGTGAGGTAACGGCTCCACCTGACCAATAAGGAAGAGGAGCTGGGGACGCTGGATTTAGTTTATAAGGAGCTCCCCCACGAAAACAGCGCGCGGCCAGAGCAGAGAGGGAGAGGGAGGAGAGAGGAGCTGAGGATGGAGGGTAACACAAAGTCAGGTTTTTGAGTGTGCGGAGAAGAGAAGAGGAGTGTAGACTAAATCTAAGATTTCAGATTCACAGGATTTTACGCGCAGTATCTGACCAAGTGAAATCATGTTTATTAAACCTTCATTGTCACAGTTTGTGTTAGAAATACCTCATCAGTTTAAAGGATTCTACTTCTAACTTCTTAATATTATCACATCAAGACAAAAAGAGACACTTTCAGCGTTTTGTCTCATTTGTTGCATGCTTCTATTTATTTATTTTTGCATTTTAATAAACACAGGCTCAAACTTATCTGTTTCTTTTCATTTCTCCTTTTTCAAACCATAAAACGACTCACAGTTTGTGCCTCATACAGCTGTAATTGCTTGTGCGTAATTAGAAACAGCTAAACGTCAATCAAAGCTGCCTAATTTGCAGATATGTAAGCAATAAATGTTTCCTCTGATGCTGGAAAGTTGCTCTCTTTTCTGGAGATCAGAGGTGAGGCGACTTCAGAGGCTGATAGAGAAGGACAGCTCTTCTTTTGTCGTTAATCCAAACCGCTGTGCTCAATTTCTAGAGAACTGAAATTGCAGCTTTAAAAAAAAAAGGGAATATGCAACAAAAAAAATCCTTACTAAAGCGACTCTGAGGCCTTTACAGGGAAACACGCAGCAGAGAATCCAGCAGAGTTCACAGTTAAGCGCCTGAGAATATCATCTCTCCTTTCAGCATTTTCTATAAAATCCTCAAAACTTGCATTTTAATTCAGGCATCAATTAATGAAATTAGAGGGGTTTGAGTTTGTTTGTGTGCTGCATTGTTGTGCAGAGCTAACGCGCACGTTCCTTCAGTATCAGGTCTCTGTAATGACTCAGATTCACTCTGAGTGCGCAGGTAGAAAAACAGAATTATTCCACTGAGTTGTCCGGCATGTGACGCGTCCTGTGTGCATCCACGCGCGCTCAACAGATGATCGAAATCAGGTCGATGGTTATAGATTGTTCAAGGGAGTTAATGAGAATTAAATGCATGTGTTTATTTGTTTTAAACAGATTCCTCTTATGGAAATTAAAGGTGTGTGAGGCAGAAGTGTGTGGAGGAAAAAAAGGAAATACAGTAAAAGAGTGTGACTGGATAATTTCTGCCTTTTTGTCTGAATTTATAAAACCAGTTTAAAGCGACTTGATTATAAACTGGGTGGATTAAAGTGAGTATGGAGAACCTTCAGTGTGTATTCATGCAGAGGAATGCATGCTCGCGTCGTGTCTGTGGCCCACTTTATGAAAAACACTCATTTTAAGCGACAAACAAAAACTCTCCTTCAAGGAAATTAAGCCACGTTTTATTTCCTTGTGCTCCTCTTGATTCAAACGAGGTCATTGAAATGGGATACTGAATTTCTCCTGCTTTAATCCGTATTAAATATCAGCGGACCCTCAGTTTGAGAGCTGCGCACCGCAGCGCCACTTATCCAGCATCCCTCCTCTTAACTTAATTACGCACGGGAATAATCGGCATTTACACCAAGTTATACAATTATTCCAAGCACTCTACAGCCGTGCCGTGCGCTTACATTTCTATTAGAGCTCTATATGAAAACAAAAACATGTCCAGTGAATCCTCTCCCCCGAGGACACAGATGTGTGTTTCGTGCCAAACGCGTTGCACGCAGAGGCAAACAGGCCCGGTTTTCTCTAATGATCCTTCGCCAATTATTTGGCACAGACATGGCAACTTAGGGCAAACTTTATTTACCACTTTAATACGCGCTGGAGAGGCTGTGACCTATTTGTGCTGCGGCGCCCTGGGTGATGCCATTTTGTTGTGTGGTCAGTGCGTGCAGGAGAGGAGAGAAGAGTGAAAGACAATAAAAAGTGAAACGAAATTAAGTGTATGGATGAAATAGTCCCAGTTTTCTGACTGTAAGGCCAATATAGTAAGGAGTGTTGATGTGTGTGTGAAGGTATGTCTGGAGAAATCTTTTAAAATGAGAGGAGAGTGTGTTTAATCCTGCTAATGAGTCTGTGTTAGTGCTGGAAATTGTAGGAACATGATTTAATGAAAGCAAAAATTGTAATAATAATAATAATAAACTTTATTTATATAGCACTTTTCTAAACAGTTCCAAAGTGCTTCACAGAAAGTAAACCATAATAAATATAATCCCAACCCTTATTCATATGTACACACATGCACATACATATACATACATATAGACATAATAACATGTTATGAAGGCCTTTTTGAAAAAGAAAGTTTTAAGAAGTGTTTTAAGATTAAGAACAGAAGTAGCACGCCTTATTTCAGCTGGTAGGTCGTTCCATAGTTTGGGAGCCCGGACTGAAAAACCCTGAAAGCCTTATAAGAGAGTAGGAAGGGAAGCAGCTGGATTTAAAACACCTGAAACTATAAATATGTAGCTTCATATCAAACACATAATCATAAAGTATAAGCTTGCATACATTGTCCAAAAAGAGCACACAGCACTTGTGTTATTTTGCTCACAGGAGAGATGATGAAAATATTTGTCGCCGCTGTTTTTGCAGCAACAACTTGAAATAATCATATTAATGTTTAACTGGCTGACCTCCCTGTGTTTACTTGTCTGATGTGGCATTGACCCCCACCAGTGTGTGTGTGTGAGAGAGAGAGAGAGAGAGAGAGGGAGAGTGTGTGTGTTACCCAATGAATGAGAGTCACACACACACACCGCCTGTGAGATTGCAAATAACAGAGAGATAAAAGTGAGACAGAGAAAGTGTGGGATTTCTCGTGTGCCTTGTCCATGATCAGACTCTCAAATAACCGATGGTTATACCTCACAGCCCACGCCGACAGGGGAACTTTCTCATCAGCCCTTTCTTACTCGTATTTCAGGATTTAACCAAAGAGCCAAAGTGACAATCAAAAGGAGCGCTCGTCATGGTCAAACAGCACAATACGCCTCACACTGCGCTGAAACTCTGCGGTGACAGAGCAGCATCACTTCTCCCGAGAGAGAGAAAAGGGAGGAAAAGAATGAAAATAACCCCTGTGGTAGCTTTGAAACCGAGAGAATTAATCTGAAACACATTTGTCATTTTGTATCTGACATTTTTCAAGGACTACATCTCTATTTTTAAAGAACTTTGGGACATGTGACAGGAATAATGAGCTAAATGCTTTTGTGTATTCAAATCTTTGAGGGAGTGGTTCAAACAGGATTTTGAGTCCTTCACTTTGGACATGCAACACAGCAACAGGTCAAATCTTAAACCTAACTACACTTACCAAACTGAATTTTAACAATGAAATGAATCAGTCATTACAACCACACACAACACGACACCTGTATCAGTCTACCTTTTGTTAGAGGCGTCGTAACCACAGGTTCAGATTTGGCTGAAAACCTGCCTTGTGGCCAAAAACAGGAACCGGTCTTATCTTGTAAGTCCTAAACCGTCTTATTCAAGTTCCACTTTTCTGTTTCAACCAAAGACTGAAGAAGACACGCACGCACAGCAGCACTGACGTCAAAAAAACCCAACACTTCTTAAGAACTGTTTCTGTACAGAGGCTTGATTTGGCGTCATGAGTGAGTGGTATCAGCAGCAGCAGCAGCTGTGGAGGGTTTCTCTAAAGGAGGACGTGAAGATGAGCTGGAAAGAGAAAGTCGCAACCACGATTAATGTCCTTTGAATATAATAGAAGATCACATGCATGGTTGGGTGTTTGGTAAAGTCAGAAATGACACCAAGCAGAGATATTTCAGTCAGAAAGAGCTTGGAGAAGTATGAGTTAAACTTCCATATTTATAGGAATACAACTTCAACATTTTTAACTTGAGTTTGGGAAAGTTAGAGCCAACATCCTGAAGGATTACTGAAATCAAAAGTAGTTTGGGCAGGTATGGATTCCAAATTAAAGCTTTGATCAGACTGTTTGTTACTTTAAATGTTTGTGGACATACATTAAACTTCTACATGTCTGCGTGGAGTTTGGAGCTAACATCTTGCAGGAATATTAAAAACCTGACAAAAGTACCTTCCAGTATTTGGTCTGAACTTTGGAGCCAGCACTGAGCAGCAGTCAGAGACACTTTATCTTTGCAGATGTGGAGGCTTTAGTTAATGTTTCTGAAAACAGCATATTCCCTTTTTTTTTCATTATGATGTCATCAAAAGTTCACTTTGCTAAAAGGCTGGGATGCCACACGAGGACTCCTTCTGCGCTCGCACACTTTTCTGCAGAGCGAGACGAATCTCAGCGGATCTCCATCACGCTGAAAAAAAAAAAAAACAGACAAAAAAAAAAGGGAATAATGAAAATAGAAAGGCAGAGAGCGGGAATAATGATAGTCCTGGCACTGATGGAGGTCTGGAGGTAAAGACACATGAATGCAGAGGTTTCTCTCTCTGTCTTTTTCTCCGTCTCTGCCCCCCTCTTTTTCTCTCTGTCTCTTTTTCTCCCCCTTCCTCTCTTCCTCCTCTCTCCATCAAGATGCCATTATTCAGGACATTAGCGAAGAAGAGCTAAAAGCTCTCACTGTCGAGGAGGGTCCCAGGGTCCTGTCTGAGAGCTGCGATGCAAACGCACACACACACACACACACACACACGAGCCTGCACGCACACACACACGAGCCTGCACGCACACACACACACACACTTGGACGGGAGAAGTAGCATGTAGTACAGGTGAAGAGGTAAGAGGTGGTAAAAAGGTCTTATTGTAGATATTACCAGGTAGCTCGGCTCCTCTACTCTCGGCTGTGGCCTAAAACATGGACATTAGCTGACACAAAGAAAAAACCAACAGCTCCATAAAGTGAGTCACAGTGAGCTGCAGCAGGCTGCCACCGTGTCCTCATGGTTTATATATATATACTCTGCAAACTTTGATTCTATCAGCTTCTCTCTTTGCATTGTTGCTCTCAAGTTTACTTTCTCTTTGTGCCTTTAATGCCTTAGATAACATGCAAAGAGACACTGAAAACTGCTGCATGTTATAAGGAAATGAGAGATTGATGCACCAGATAATGCAGAATACTTTTAAGGAGATAGTCGGCTTCCTTCAATCAGATCTATGCTCTTAATATCATCATAAGTTTAGGATTGTGAACTGAATGTTAGACACACTTTTGAGCCTCGGATGAATCGTGCAAACTTCTTCCAGGAAACTTAATCCTGCAGTTAGAGAAATGAGGAATGAGGCAAGTTTTAGAGTAGATGCAAAGTGTAAAATGCCCTTATTGCACCCACTAAAGACACATGTATCCGTGCAGAGAGGGGTGATACTGCATCCAACAAAGCCTGAGAATAAACCTTGCAAACTTAAGCTTTAATGTATTCTTTCTAAAGAAGTCTTCTGCACATATTTGGAAGCTTACAGATGCAGAAATGATGCAGTATCACTAGAAATCTTGAGGGCAGTGTGGAGCAGCATAGCCAACGATGCAATAAATATGCTTTAGCATGAATGTAACTCTTAGAAGGAGATGTTCAGAGCCCAAATGGTTGTCATGTTACACCACATGTAAGAAGCAAAGATTTGACAGGTTGTATTTGGACGTTTGCTCCAGAAGTGGCACCAAAATCTGTCATCAGTGCACCTCATCACATGATGTAGTGACCTCTTCCTTCTTTGGTTTCCTTGCAGATGACTGTAGTAGCTGTAGTTCTAGTATAACTGAGGATCTGTTCAAACTGGACCCTTGCAGTGATTGCTCGATTCAAACCATGCAGATATTGTTGTGATATAACTTCAGTGAATCTGGCACTCGCAGCACAATAACTCAAAGGCCTCCCAAAGTTCATTTCAGCCTTTAATTTCCAAACTTGGCTCTTTAACTTTTCCTATTTATTCGGTTTTCTGAGCTCAGGGCCTTGGAGGATTTTCATAATTCATCCCCCTCCTTCTCCCCTTCACTCTTTTTCCTCCCATTACAATTACCGAAGTACAAAACCATAAAAAATTATTCATCTGTCCCTTTTTTTTCAATTTACCATTCTTTCTTTCGTTTCCTGTATTCCTGTTTTCTTTTTATCAGTCCTATGGAGCCTTACACTGCTCATGTATTTATTCATGCTTTCTCTGCCTCTGATGGGCAACATGGACGGAGCTGAATAGACGCAGTGTGTGTGTGTGCGTGTGTGTGTGTGTGTGTGCAGACCTCTTCCATTGTGCTGACTCTAAGAGAAGGTCTTAATCTAGCCACTGCCATTACTGCTGCTGAAACCTCCAGCCTCCACCGCCCCCTCTTGCCCTGATGTCGTGCCCAGCCACGGAGGCCCTTTAGTGGGCCGCTTGGCAAGCCACATCAGGGTCTTGGGTCTGAAGCTTTTGGCCTAGATCCCCTCGTCCTCATCCTCCAGCATCAACGCCCCCCCCCCCTTAACATCCCCACAATGAAGCCTCCGTCCTGGCCCGACTTGGCCCAGAAGCCGCCTTCCTGGCTTGAGTCCTGGATGCTCGGAGAGAGAGCGGGTGGTGGGGGGGAAGAAAGCCTGTAGCTGGATGTGCAGCGGAGTGAGGAGAGGTGGAGAGGCTAACAATGCTATCAGAGAGCTGGCGTCCGTCTCTTAAACACACGCGCACACACACACACACACACACACACACACACACACACACACACAGGAACACATATACCGCTGTGTTTGTCTTTATTTATCACAGCTCTTCACACATAGCCGACAACAAAGGAAGAAAGGCGGCGAGCAGAATGGAGAGGGTCAGAAAGAGGAGAAAAGAGAAAAAAGTGGCAGAGAAAAAGAGAGAAACTGAGCTTAAAAAGACGGATAAGAGGGAACAAACGTTAAAGGCAAAGACAGAGGGGAGTTAGAGGAACGTAAAGAGAAATAAAGAGTGCTTCACAAAGACAAGAAGGGTGCAGAAGAGTGGATTTGAGGAGAAACAGAGGGATAAAATGTGGAAAAAGGCAGCCTTGTTTTCCACCAGCCTGTTGGCCGAAGCCAGTGTGACATTGTCAGGCCTCTTGGATCCCCATGGAAACAAAAATCAACATGTTTGCTCAAAATGCTTTCATTAACGCCTCGCAGCCGAGCCAAAAATCCAGCCGCCGACGAGGGACGAGGAGAAGCCGAATAAAAAATCCCAACACAAATAATGCAAACAAACAAAGGATAAAAAGAGCAAAAACAAACTTAGTAAAAGCAGTTCTGCCTTTTTTTCTCCTCTTTTTTTAAACATCTACTCACTGACCCGTGTCGTTTTGTACACAAAGCGACAGGCGGACGTTCAGGACGTTTCCTAGTCGCCATCACTTTGGGGATCAAACTGTGCTCGGTGTAATAACGCTGCCATGTTTGCACGGAGTATTATAATGATAGCCTTTGGCACATTAGAATAAGCTTTGGACGGGGAAAGTAGCTTAGACAAACAGTTTGATTTAGTTAGCTGACTTGTTTTATTTAATAAAAACCACAAAAGATAAAAAAGAATGAACCTTTGAGCTGATTTGATCTGATTCTGATTGTTTACAGCCACATTGTTGTGTTTGTGTTTAGTATTTACCCACACAAACACTTTTCAATCATGAAATAAGATCATAAACAGAAAAACACAGTCAGTTTAATCAAGCAAGGAGAAAGTAGGACACAGACACACATACACAGCTCTGGCACAATCAATTAAAGCATCCTCCTCTCCTCTCCTTTAATTGAAATTGAATTACAGAGTTCTTCCCCCTCTCCTTTAACCGAGCACGTAAGAAAACGCCCGGGGGGGCCGGTCTGCAGCCGAGCCGTGCTCCCGTTTAACCGCCCAAGAAGTTTAAGGTACAAACACGGCAAGTAATAAGGTTGTTAGGGTATTAAACACACACACGCACACACACACGGGATGCATGCGTGCACACATGCACACACGAGCTGAAGTAACAGGGTGATTAAATGATGAAGCTCAGTGTAGCTGAAGTAAACATGTCTGCAAGGAATGGATTTAAGATCGTGACTCCAACAATAATCACCATCATCATCACAATGTGGTCACTCTTTCTCTCTTTGTTTTAAAGCTTCTCCACAGTCTTTCTCTTCTTATGTTTAATTCAGAATATCATGATTTCAATTATAGACTAATATCAGAACATTTCACTGCAGACTCCCTCACAGCGAGTGAGTCTGGAGCGTGTTAGATTTGAGCTGAAGCTGTCAAGACATGGACAAATATACGTGGCAATCTAAAGGAAGGTGTTTTCTTTACAACTTGCATGACACTGAAGCATAAAGTCAGGCTTCAATACCAGATTAATTGAGGATGCAACGCCTGTCAGCAGTTTTGCTTCTCCCATTGTGCAGCAAGTGAGACGCCTAACAGCTCAAATCAACATGAAGCCTGTTCAACACAATATTATATTGTGAACACTGTCATATTTATCAGGTGTAAATCAGTCCTCAGCATTCAGATCTATTAGAAGAAGGCTGAATAAGTTCTTAATGATGTTTTTATGTGGACGCCTGTGAGCCTTTCTGCTGCTTTGATTTCACACTGTGCGTGCATCATTCTTGCAAACACCTCACAGATGTATCTTCTCAATTAGGAGGTCTTATTATGTGCCCAGTCTCCTCCTCTGCCCTGCACAAGTGCTGCACTCATACTTGAAGATATTATCTCCTCAAGTTGTTGCAGTAAAATAAATCTGCAAGGAGTGATGAGGTCAGAATGGAAACAACGCTCTGCTGCTGCAATAAAAGTTCCTAAAGAGGGAGAAGTTTTTGTCCAAATGCAGAAACTGTTGCTTACTTTTGTTGCCACTTTATTCCTGCAACTTCTACTCACTTCTTTCACCACTTCTTTTCTAACTACTGTCTCCTCTTACTCTTTCAGTGCTTATGTGTTTGTAAGGCATGCAACAGAAGACGTAAGGGAGGGATGCTCTGCAGGATAGGGCTGGAGCAGCAGTAAGCGTTAATCTAAGAGTAGATATACAAAGATTTGTCTTTTTCAGAGTTCTTTGGGTCATAAGTGGACGGAGGTGTGCAGAAAAGTTAAAATTGAAAGTAAGATTTGAAGGAGATAAAGGGTTGATTTAAAAAATGGGAGAAAAAAGGCCGAAATGAGTTAGAAATAGCAGGTACCGTCAGGACAAGGCACAAAGCGTGCAAGAAAAAAGAACAAAAAGGTTGCAAGAGAGATAAAAACTCCCCAAACTGACAGTTAGGAACAGGAATAAAGAGAGCGAATGCAGACAAATGAAAGACAGAGACCTGAGCCAAGCTGTGATTTCCCACTAAGAGTTAGCTCTTCATCCGCCGCTGAACCCGGCCCTTCAGCAGAACAAAGCCACTCGTTTATCGTCCATTTTTCATCTCTACGCTTTTTTTTTCAACATGCAAGAGAGCTCCCTCCCTCTTTTCCCTCTTTCTCTCTGACGCAGTGGGATAACCCTCACCCTCACAACCTCGCACCTCCCCTACCGCTACACACACACACACACTCGCACACACACTCTTTGCCAGTCCTGCACAGACACAAATCCTCCTTTCTTGTTTTTTGATTTAGTTCTGATTTCTCTCTCGCCCAAATTCTCTCTCTCCACACTTGTTGGAATAATTTGCAGAAATGTTTTGCACCAGTTTTATAAGTAACACCCTCCCCTCCCTTCCGGTCTGGACTTAACTCCGCCCCCCTCTCCACTTCAGGTCAAGAGGCGTTTCGCCAGCTCCGCCACCTGCTGTCTGATAGCACATAAACAACCTAAACACTTGTTTCCTCCTGAGCCGTACCCCGCAATCACTGCGCCAGTAAAACCTCACACTCCATTTACCTTCAGCGCAGGTGACTGCCTGGGCACCGAGTGTGTGTGTAAGTGTGTGTGCTGATGTGTGTGTGTTAGTGGGACTTTAAAGGAAGTGAAAAGAGATCCATACAGCTTCTTCTACAAGACAGGGAGATATTTAATTAACATCCTGCATGGCTGAAAGTATGTGGACACTTACTTACTTTTTTAAAGCTTTCAATTAACATCAGGCTGGAGTATCAGCATGAAAAATGTACAAAATGCCACTTATCATCATTTGTGAGGTTTGAAATTATCCACAGCAGTCTCCTCCACTCCAAAATAAACAGCCCTGCTTATTATGAGTAGTTAATAAACTAAATAAAGCAGTTTGACGCCACTGAAAGGCTTCTCTTTGTTGCTTTAGAAGGCGTGAAGAGGGGGCTGCAAGCTGAGCTACTGCCAGCTCGTCTGTGGATGCTCAGATTACTTCTGCCTTGAAGTTTGAGACTCACCTAAACCAAAAGGTGGACTGCAAGAGGACCGCCAACCTCACCCATGCTCTTGTGGTCAAACTGGAGCAAGCTGAAGCGACCTTGTTCTTTATATTTTACAGAAACGCTCCCCAGATTGAGACGGAGAGTCTTGCAGCAGCAGATTCAATCCAGGTTGATAGAATCACGATGTGGTCCTACCTTTAGGTGTCTGCATACTTTAGTCCACACGGAGCATAGAGAGACACTCGGTGTTGGAGCGCTATCACAGAGATGGCTTGACCCGGCGCTCACCCTCCATCTTGTTTGTGTACGGCTTTATTTGTTGGAAACAACAACAACAACAGCGACCAGCCTCTGTAATTATTCCTTAGTGCTGCTTCACTCACTGTAATTATACACCCATACGGAGTGTGTTTCCTGCGTATACACATGTGCAGCAGTAGATGTGAATGCGGAGCGTGTGTGTGTGTGTGTGTTGATCTTTGTATCAGGTTGTGTGTGTGTGTGTGTGATGAAGAGAGAGATGGAGGGATGAAGGGGACAACAAGCTGAGGTCTTTGTTGCTAAATGACAGTGATTCACCATCAGGCCACCCATTTAGTTTAAGTGTGCTGCTCATTTACCCGTGTGTGTTAGTGTGTGTAGTAAGTGTGTGAAACGAAGATGAGAGGATGTAACAGACATAGAGGAAGAGAGGGAGCGGGACAATGTGATGGAGAGTGTGTGTGTGTGTGTGTGTGCTTTTGCTGTCATCAAGACCTGGCAGCACACCAAACCCTGTGTGTGTTAGTGTGTGCATGTGTGTGGAAGCATCTGTATTTCACATTGGGGTGTGTTAGCATCTGTGTGTGTCTACATAAGGGCCTTTTGTAAGTGATAGTTAGCTTGCGCCCTCTCCTTGTCGCTCCTCTCATGCAGAAATTTTTGAATTTTTGCTCCGTCTGATTTTCAGTCTGGCAGATAACCACCATGTTCAGGCTGTTTAAAGTCAACCTCTGGGCTCTGTCAGGAAACGTTCGGGTGCTTTTTCTGCAGCTTTATTTGAAATGAAGGCTTACCGTGTTCTGTTTAAAGGGCCACAGTTTAACAACATGTCTGAAAATAACTTCTTCACAGCTCATTTAAAATGAGACTAAGCAGGGGATTTGAAATGATGATGATCATTTTGAAGCATCTGATTCCAAATGACCATCACACTCGTTTTAAATTTGCAGGTTTGGGTTATTTTTTCTCCTTTTTTTCACCAAAATTGCAGCTTGAAACTGTTTCTGTCAGACTCTGCTCTTTAATGTGCCGCTGTACGCTTTCAGGGACTTCCAGGTGTTCACTTCGAGTAAAGGCAGCAAATATCAACACAATAATAAACAATAGTGAGCTGTTTGTAGGACTTAAGGCTCCTGTAGGCTTAAATTAATACCGATGCTTCCTTGAACTGCTGTGGCTGCAGGGTAGGCGTCAGATAAAGCGATCTTAGCACGCTGCAGAAACAAAGATCCTTGACTTTGTGTGACTGCAAAAATTAAACATGAAGACATTTTTTCTTGTGCATGTATCAGCAAAGAGAAAAAGTACTGCTTTGTCCAGAGGGGGCGCCAAAAGTTCCTCACAGGCGCTTTAAGTCAGGGATCTGCTTTCCTGAGCTTTCAGATTGTCATTCAAATCCAAGAATTAAAATGTTAATCTAGATGTTTCATGCATTTTCTTTTTAATTTGACAAATAATGCCTACAGGTAAAAGAAAATGTCGAAATGAGTCCCTGATAAGTTAAGAAAATCCACGTTTTAAAGATACACGTCAGGATATATTCCAGGATTCGAAGAGTGAGTGGAAATCAAGTATTTTGATTTCACTTTAGGATGTTTTGAGTCTTTATATGGCGTCTAAAGTGTTGTAAATGACAGCAGCTGGTCTCTTCTCAAGGTTGCAGCCCTGATTTGTGCTTAAAACATCAACATTAATACAAAGGACTGATGCAAAATATTCTAAATGATCCCCCCTCTGAATTAATCTCACTCCTGAGATCTTGAACATGATGTAATTTTCCAGAAAGTTTCCCCACCTCCTAAAGGTGCTTCATGGGAGAACTTCTTGTCGTTCCTCAGGTAAAGTCTGCTGAGGCGTTTCCTTGCCCCCTCCAGCTGAGTCCTATCCATTATTAATGTCTGAACATGGTCTCTAAGGATCCTCCATCCATTATTAATGCCTGACAATTTCTCTCCTTCTCTCCCAGGACCTCTTTCTGTCTCCCCGTCATCATCCCTCCTTCTTCGATCCCAACTTCCATCCCCTGGACCGTCTGGAGAAAAGCTAATAACAGGTGTGTCCTCCTCCCTCCTCGTGTTTCCTCCTCCCTGTCTTCCTCCTCCTCCTCCTCCTCCTCCTCCTGCTGTCCCATCTTCAATCCGTCTGTGACTTCTTCCAGGTCACTAGGGGTTTCCACGGGGTGTTAAACGCGCTAAATGTGTGTGTGCGCGCGAGTGTGTGTGCCACCTGGGAAAGGTGGCAACCTGCTAAACATGTGTGTTTGTATTAATAATGTATGAAGGCTTGTCTTACTCCTTGAGACAATTAACTTGCACATATACACACACGCTGAGACACACAGCGGCGACTCACACATCGTCTGTCGTGTGGGTTTACTCACAGCTGCCCGTGGTCCTGCTTTTAGTCCACATCTGTCCCAGACCGATCAACAACTGTATTTGATCAGACGAGTTTTTACAGCATCATTACAACAAACACATTTCCCTTCAGTCGCATTTAACTGTCATCATCTGCTCGATTTCTTCAACTAAACATGTCACAGGAAGGAGGATTGAGTGCTCACAAGAAAGACAGGATGTGTGTGTATGTGTGTGAGTGTGTGTGTGTGTGTGTTTGAGACAGTGTGTGTGTGGCTGGAACAGACGGTGCCATGGCCTCTTGCTGGCATGCAAGTGTACTCAGGTGCAAGAATGTGTGTGTGAGTGTGTGTGTGGCGACAGTTCTTCTTTCCTCAGGTGCATCTAGGAGGGGAGTGCTGGCTGTTGTCTTTTGGCAGGAGTCGTAAGTATGTGTGTGTGTGTGTGTGTGTGTGTGTGTGTGTGTGAGTGTGTGCGTGTGTGCACTCATGGAGGAGAAAGTCTGTCATTACTGTTACATCCTTATCTTGCAACACACACACTCTTAACTGTTTCTTTCTTTCCATTAACAACAAACCCTCTTTTTTTAATACCCATAATCCTACTCTCTTGACTTCGGCTGCAAGGAGTTGTCGTCCCCCATCATTTAAGGTGAGTTTTGCAGAGTTTAAAGGTATATTTCACTCTTTCAGGTACATGTTTAATCAGTCTGATGATGCATCATGGTCCCTTCTGCAGCTTTGCATTGCCTAGCTTCTGTGCCGGCTCATTTTTAACCATTCGGATGAAAAACACATTGATTACAAAGCTTTGAAGATGAAGATGCAGAGTGTAACTCTTACAATAACGCATTTCCTCAGACCTAAGATGAACAATCAAGCAAGTGTGTTCTTGCATGTTTCATATCATGTGATTTGCATGTAGAAAACAGTGCATCAGATTCAGAATATGACTCTTATAACGTCTTTATCCAGCGATCAGGAGACAATAACACTCCTGTTTCATCCCCACACTAAACAAGTCGCTCTTCTTAACAGCTTCTTGTAATAAAACACAGATCTTTAGTTTTAATTAGAGCTCAATCTGCTTTTGTGTTCCTGTGAACTTCATAAATACCACATATTCAACAAATAACAATTAGGCTTAATTAAGATGATTAAAAAACTCCTATCTAATCCCTCAACACTCCCCGCTCATATCTTACAATACACTAGTGTGTGTGTCTGTGTGTGTGTGTGTGTCCTCTTCACGCTCGGCAAATCAAGAAGATCACTGTATAATGACTGCAAAGAGTGTGTCCTTAAGATACACACACACACACACACACACACACACACACACACACACACACACACACACACACACACACACACACACATGCACAGGATTCATATTCACAAACAAACATGTCCTTAAGACAGATGAAGCTTATCAATAGCTGTTAATTAAATTCTTGTGCGCATAAATGAAAGACTTAGAATTGCTGTTTACAGTGCTCTCAAGTGTGTGTGTGTGTGTGTGTGTGTGTGTGCGTTCGCTGCTTGTTTGTTTGCTTTAATGAAAAGATTTCACCTTGCAACACTATTGGTTGTGGGAGGTGTTTGTGTATGCAACTAATAAAGTAAGCAAGTGTGATAGTTGGTGTGTTTAGAGGCCCAAAGTAAATGACAAGCAGGGGACGAATCTGACAAATGAAAGAAAATATAAGATGGATAAAAGATGGATTTTTAAAATCTTTAATGTCACGAATATCACTTTTAGAAGTGACCCTTAAGTCTGTTTTCAGCAGCAGCTCTCGCCCTGGAAATTAGACCTTGGAAAAGCCAGTGTGGTTAGTTTTCCTTCGTGCAGACCTCCGCCATTGTTGTTGACAAAGTTGATATCAGAAGTCCCGTCTCTTCTCACCCTTCTAGAACCTGATTGGTGACACTGCCAAGCGTCCTAAAAGTTGAACTGTTTATAGCACCTTACCTTCCCTGGAAAATGTCTAAATCAGTTCAATGTGACCTCAGTGATATTTTCAGTAGCAGTGAGAATCAAGCGCTCACAAAAACGCCCTCATGGTGTTATTAATCTGCAGTTTGCTCACCTGTGAGGACTGTTTCATGGCAGAAAGACTCCATGTTGGTGCAAATACAAATGTGGCAACTCGTTCTTGAAATCCCTCATCCCTCTCTTTTGCCTTATCCTGTCTTATCCCTCTGCATCTCTTCTTTCACTTCCAAACGCCATCTGTTCATCTGTAGCTGAGAAGGAGCTCGCTCTCCTCTCTGGCTCCCTTTTTTTTTTTTTCCTCACTCGCTTTTAAACTCATTCTCTGACACTGGCCCCGTGCCCTTGGCTCTCATTTATTGGAAAGTGAGAGCTTTCTTTAAATCCTCGTTGCTCAGTGGCCTCGAAAAAGGGGCTTCAGCGTAACCTACATGACAATCTGACAGACAGTTTAACATTTGGATGGAGTCATGGCGGCAGAGTTGTGTTTAATTTAAGATTTCAAAGCAGCAGAGTAAATAAAACAAGAGGGAGATGCTCTGCTGGGATCCTTATTTCCTCTCTCCTTGCTCCTCTAGATTAACACCCTCCTCCCTCCTTCTTCCCCCTCTAATATCCCCTGCTTTCCCCTCCAATTCCCATCCACCCTGCTCCATCTCGGGGGCATATGTCAAGAGGAAGCAAGCATCTGCTCCTTGAGAGGGATTTTGTGTCCGCCGCTCTGCCAGTCTGTGCCAGAAGTCCGTCAGTCGCACGGCGGCAGCATGGCCTGGCGAGGAAACGGGACATGAACCCGGGAGGAGAGCTCTGCTTGATTAAATTCGGCTGTCTGTGTCTTGGTTTGAGTTTCTCTGCGGTGGATTTCTGTGCAGCAGGGCTCTTCTCGAAAACAGAGCTGCACCTGGTGTTGAAAGGAATCAGCCTGAAGGACGGCGAGAGACAAAAAGTGAAAACGTAACAAGGAATAAAGGCACGTTGAACAAAAGACACAAGTGTTTGCTGGTAGGGAGGATGAGTTATAAGCCAGTTTTTGAGGATAAACTCTTAAACATGAAGGCCAAGTGAAGCGATTTTTGGAGGAGCCAAGCAAGAGGTGGGAAGATGTGAAACATTTAGCTGAAGCTGGTGGGTGAAGTATCTGAACTTTATCTTTTCTGTGCAAGCAGGTGTGAGAATTTGAGGAGGCATCCATTTCAAACTCTGAACAGGAAGAATTAGGGTTCAAAGATGGAAAACTTTTGAGTGTGCCAGCTCCATGAAACAGACAGATATTTATCTGGGTATGAAACAGACTGAAATTATATTAATATGACCTTCAAAGGCAAACAAGACAATCAGCTTAAGGATTCTTATTCCCTGTACAAGTATTTTTAAAGTCTGAAACTACTGTCACAGGGTAGGTGTTGCATCCTGAGGGATCTTTAATGTTTTATCTGGAAGTTAAATGTGTGTTTTGGCTCAGAGGAGATGGATGCATGGCGTTTGTAGTCTCACTAGCTAGCTTTAAATCATCTTTAATCTTGCACAATGTTTGGGTCTAAAGTATGAGTGAAACAGCCGGTTAAGCAGGGTACTTCAGGTCTTGTCTACCTGTGATTGACATGATGCTCCTGCTTTGACCGTCACCCCAAAGTCTGGCATCCTCTTCGTCTAAATATAGTCCCTTCAGGTTCCCAAAGATTAAGGAGAGAGAGAGGTTACTTCAAGTTCATCTTTGATTTCCTTCTCTGAGCATGCTCGTCTCGTCCCCTGCTCCTGCGCTCATGTCTGGCTATTTATTCGTAGACGTCCATTGTGGCCGTGCAAGGGGCGCAGATGTTGCAGTAGCTTGAAATTAATCATCTCCTCTCTCTGTTTGAAAAAGAATGAAGTGGACTAATAACTTCAGTTTAGACCTAACTCCCTTTTTACTGAATGCATGAACAAAGCTGATTATCCATTAAAACAAATTAAACTGCAAGACAGCTTTTGAAAAGTTCTTGTTTTTTCATCCATTGTTGTCCCTTTTATTAAATTTTCACCTGTTTTTTTTTTTAAACAGAAACACTGTTAAATATGTCGCTTTTTGAAAACAACAATAATGAGCCCTAAGCATATTTAAATTACCCACCCTGCCACACGTCTACACACGCAGCATGCACTTTTAAGACCTCTTCGCTCTCCAATTTAGCGCAAGAATAAACAACAGCGAGGGGAAAGAAAAGAGTAAATGTGTCATTAATAAAAAAGGAAGACGAGCTAATTGTGTTGCATGCTCTGGAAAAATCAAAAATCCATTAGAGAGGGGGAAAAGGACACTGAACGAGGCTTTTTTTGCAAAAGCAGATAGTGTCTCACAAAAGAAGAAAACCAAGAGCGCTTTTACCTTTAATTTAGTCCTATATCCTCGATTTAAGATGTTCTCCATGTGCGCGCCTGTGTGTGTGTTGTTGTCCTCTGCTTAATGCATTCCAATGAGACATGCAAGAGGCAACTTCATCTAATCTCCATAAATGGCCGTACAGTTCAGGAAGGTCACCCGCACACGCGAGCGCACGCACACACACAAACATTTGTCCCTAAGAGAGGGAGCATAAGGAGACGTAATTGAGAGAAATTAGAAGAAATGATGGAAGGCACCGGTGGAAGTAAGAGAGGAATGAGAGACGCAGGATGGACTCTGGGGTGAAACAATTAGCTCTGTCATTTAATGTTTGCTCTGCTTAACCAGCTTAGAAAGGTCAGAGCGCTCCGGCAGAGATAAGTCATCCTCCTGCAGAGTCCTGAGAGAGAGAGAGAGCGTGTCTTAAAGATGGGTTTATGAGACTGCGGCAGAAAGATGGTTAAAGCAAGACATGCTAAGCCAGAGATTGGAATTTCTTTGCTTATTTATGTACAGAAGTGCACGTCTATCATGTAAGATAAAATTATGATCAGTATTTTCATTTGTTTATTCAATAATGTCTCGAAACAAACGCATAGCAAGTCCCTGTTGACCCTTTATTAACTCTGTGTTCATTAGAAAATAGCTTGTTGTGAATTCCCTCTTCAATCCCTGTTAACTACCAAGTAACTCCTTGTTATCTCTCTGTTAAATGTTGTTGTTGACTCCCTCTTATCTCTCTAGTAACTCCCCCATTATTCCCAGGAATCTCAATGTTGACTTTCTACTATCTCCCTGTTTACTCCCTTGTCAATCCCAGTTAACTCTCCAGTAAGGCTCTAGTAATTCCTTGTAAACTCCCTATTCCTCTCTGTTACCTCACTAGTAACTCCCTATAGACTACCAAGTAACTCCCTGTTGACTCTCTGTTAACTCCCTAAGCACTCCCTGAAAACTCCCTGTTTAACTCACAAGTAACTCCCTAGTTATTCCTATGAATCTGCATGTTAACTTTCTACTAACTCCCTTGTTAATCCCTGTTAACTCTCTAGTAACGCTCTGATAACTCATTGAAAACGCTCTGTTCCTCTCTGTTAACTCTATAGTAACTCTGTGTATGCTTCCAAGTAACTCTCTGTTGACTCCCTGTTAACTCTCAAGTAACAACGTGTTAGCTTTCGAGTAACACCCTGTAACCTCCCTTGTAACTCCCAAAACACTCCCTGTTAACTTCCTGTCTACTCCCTATTTACTCTCTGGTAACTCCCTTGTTAATCCCTGTTAAATCTCTAATAACTTCCTGTATACTACCAAGTAACTCTAGGTTAACTCCTTTTTGATTACTTTCCAATAATGACCTGTTTATCCCTCATTATCTCCCTATTTCCTTCATAAGCACTTCCTGTTTACTCCATAACAATACCTTATTTACTTCCTGTTAACTCTCTGGTAACTCCCTGCGAGTTTTCTCATGGCAGACATCTTCCGGTCATCTCAGGAGCTGCAGTGGTGTTGATGCAAACATCAGTGAAGTCTCTGTGTCGTTGAAGTGTCCCAGTGAGCTCTGACGCTGAGACACAAAAGCAATGAAATGGATCAGAGCCGGATACACTGAGGTGGATCATGCACAGACACAGCTCTGTGTTTTATTGAACATATCCTTTTAGGTATTCTTTCTAAATGTCTCGTAAACGCCGTCTTTATGTTGTGAGTATAAGCTGCACATGCGTCAGCCGTGCGCTTTGATTCGGTCACAAACATCTTTCTGTTTTCCTCTTATTGTTCTGAGGTGATTCAGTCCCGTCCTCTTTGTTCAGCTTCACCTCCGTCCCTTTTTTGATTTCACCTTCTTTCTTTTTTTTTTTACACTTTGTTTTTGATCCCTGCGTGAAACCTGTTTCGAGGGGTCTCTGGGGCGGGTCATCGCTTTGTGTGTGTGCGAGCGCTTCAACCAGTGTGTGTGTGTGTGTGTGATGTTGGCATTACCCGATGTCTCTTTGAGGCCATCTGGAGTCGGCACATGTGGGAAAACCTCTGAATGTGAACGTGTCAGCATGTGTGAGTGTGTGTGTGTCACTTTGACATGCCAGCACATTTGTAACAGATAACATCACAGTTGATTTTTAATGGGTTGCTGAAAGAGACAACAAATAATAAATTAATCATACATATTAAATTCCTTTATTCTGTTTTACTCTGTATGGACCAAGACTATGATTCTGGAGATTCGAGAGGAGAGAGTTGGAGTATTTGAAAGCATTTTCTGCATTATCTTCAAACTATTAACAACTTAACAAACTCAGAACAAGTCTAAATGTTTTTTTACTTTCAAACCAAACTTTTCAAAAAGCCGTCGTTGGAACAGAGACGTTTTTTCTTTAAACAGGGTCATCTTGTATTCTCGCCAATACGATGAATAAGATAAACGCTGGCTCAGTCTCCTTCTGCCAAGGCAAATATTTTATCATGTTTTGTTATTCAAATTCCTCTTTTCTATGTCTTCACCCCTCCTCCAAGCTGCCAATTCAAGAGCACTTCCCTTGAAACCTCTTAAAACTAAACAGAATCCGAAGAGAGGACTGATAGTGTTGGTGGAAAGAGAGAAAGAGAGGACGAGTCCATGAGAGAGTGCTGTGGATTAAAGGAAGCGAGACAGAGCAGGTTTTGGGGGGTTTGTTTAGGGGTGAACGTGGCTGCCAAATGGGGTGAATAATACATGTGAGGATGAAAAGTGAAGAGGAGGAAGGGAGGGATGATAATGTTCCCCTCCTGTTCTCGTCCAGAGTCAGCTCTCTATTTAATTTTCCTTGTGATTAAGGATTTATACGGAAGAGCGATTACAATAAGTTAGCAAGAACTCCCCTAAGGGTTCACATGGCGTCAGAGACAGCAGAACCGTTTTCAATCACCTCTCTGAGTTATTCTTTAGCTCTCAAACTTTAAACATGTAGAGTATGAAGCAGGAAGCATCATATAGTCCACATGATGTATTTAATTCACAGTACAGTGACTTCAAACTGCAGCCTGCCCTCAAAGGAGTCATTATAACCACATGGGGACTTCTGTGCCTCAATGCAAAGCATTATTTACATACATTCAGCAACAATCTGAATTTATAATCTCTAGTCTCAACGACGCTCTACCACCGCTGCTCAAATGTGAGGCTCACCTCTGCACGCAGCTGTAGAAGCACAGATTTGGGATTCTGCACCCCTTGTCTTAAATCTCCAAGGTGTCTGAGTCCTGGACGGACGTGCTGGAGCTGCTGAACTGACTGGGTTCTGCAGCTGTCGTCGTTAAACTGACCTCTGTTTGCAGAGCGCAGTTCTGTTGCACTTGCTTGGATGCTCTTTGGGTGGTTGCAGCTAGCATTTCCATGCATTCTGCTATGGAGGGCTGTATGATGTTTGATCAGTTAAATTTGTACCTTAGTTAGTAATATCCTGGCTCCAGAAGCCAGATCACTTCTGCACATGCCTTGGCTCCACTGGCGCAAAAATGTCAGCGCTCTCTGAAGCAGTATTTCGGCTTCACATCTCACAATAAGCCGAGAAGGCACGTTGTCTATGCTATATACAGTCAGAAAATATTGGGTGAAGTCACTGGAGCTATGTCCAACATGGTCATAACACATGTTGGACTTGTAGCAAAGATTTCTGTGAATATTTGAAATAATTTGAGACTCATATTTTGTCAACAACATCAAAAAACGACCCAGAAATATTTTAATTATATCAAAATGTCAAAGTACTCAGGAGTGTGGCTCTAAATCCTCTGGTTACAGATATTGTAGATGAATATAGACAGTCTCATCTTGCAGAATTTAGGATGAAACTGTCCTGAAGTGGGGGTCATGTGTCTGAGGAAGTCCTTATATGGACGTCTGATGACGCTGATCTCATATAAAATAAAGAAACGAACGCCCCGACCCAAACATCCATATTTAAGGACTGAACATGTACAGAGATATAAACATACACAACCCTCTGACTGTGATCAAGAGAACAATGTTCCCGCTCCCCACAGCGATCGCTCTCCCTCTTTCACCTTTCCTCTCCTCGTGTTTTATCTTTCTCTTTCATCCCTCGCTCAATCCCATCAGGCCCGGGACCTGAGCAGCTGAGCTCTGCCTCCGCCGACACACACACACACACACACACACACACACACACACACACACACACACACACACAGCTAATAATTTGTATTCACGCTTGCACACACACACATACACACACACTCAACACTTTTATACATTGCCTCCGATTAATTTTCTTCTTTCATTTGTTTGAATCAAGACCCTTAAGAGTGCATACAAACGCTGACCTTGAGACACAGAAGATTAGACACTTGAACTCCGACTGAAGAGAGACGCATCCTCCGAGTGGAGGAACCTTGTGGAGAAGCGACAACATACTTTTCTAAGAGATGGGAAGCAGGCACTTGAGGGAAAATTAAATCTCTCCAAGGATGCTGTCGGGGCATTGAGAAAAGATTGGCGTTTTGTGTCTAAATACATGTACACTAAACGGGCTGAGCTCGCTCGTCATTCGATTTTTACCTGTTTTTGTTTGTGGGTGGATTCATTAGTACGGATTTAAATGCTGTTCCAAAGGTGGCAGAACTTCCCCTGTAAGGCTGAGCAGAAGATTTTTGTCAGTGACAAAGTTCTAATTTGAATATTTGTTTTTCAATGTATGAAGGATAAAGAGGTTTCCGAACCAAACTTGGAATATAAAAAAAAGTAATTTAAATCTTTTCAGACTGAAGTCAGAAGAAGTCCAATCAGTTCTTCCTACTGATTCTCCAATTATCCCGTCTAGGTCATTACCTTGTCTTTTATGTCTTTTTCCAATTATTTCTCATAATGCCAACTCTTTTTTATCTCACCATGAATTGTGAACGGGCTTATTTTTTCTCTTAAATTGATTGAGCTTCTAAAGAAGTTGTATGAGCATCTCCAAACCAACTTTCAAATGGTTGATATCTGTTGCGCTTAATTTCCACATTTTTGTGAGTTTTTTTCAAGGATTCAACGGGACAATCTCCACCGCAGAGCTACAAACGCTGTCGTAAAAAAGCATCAACAATCAGATACTTTCTCTGAGAACGCACGCTCAATGATACAGCCTTGCCCTCTTTTGGATAGGGTCACAGACTGTTCATAAGCAGCAGGCGTAACCACTTCATTAAACGGTTTGAGGACGACAGATTTGGGAGCTAGCATTTTGGCAGTTGCCACCTTTGTTTGATAGAGATACGGCATGCATACGTGGGGATTATTGGCGATATCTAGCGGTCAGATTAGGGATTAAAACACTCCCATGCTCGCCCCTACCCTCGCCTGCGTTGGTGAAGCTTCAGTGGCCTTCAAGGACAAGAAGTATTGCATGTGGCCAAGCACTAAGTTACTAGTTTGTCCGCTCTGTGCTCCTGCATAAACATGACGGTGCAACAATAACAGCTGCAGAGAGGCTTCTTAGATGACCTTCTACCAACCATGATTTAATCCTGAAGATGAACTAAAGCTCTGACAGATGTGTAGTTGCATCTTAAGGGACTCTGCTGCTCTCTTCAGCTTTGATTTCCAGGTACCTCATTAATGACCCGTGTGATCCCAGCTCACGTGCGGTAGCTTTAAGATCACACTTCCCTTCATATTTGTACAAGTTGCATCAACACTAGAAGTTAAGAGGGTTTAGTTTTACCCCAGCAAGGTGCCTTATTTGTCTTATTTTGGTGCTGCTTTCCAAAAGTCATGACCTCTTCTACGTCTTTAATAATGACTTCCAGTGTCGATTCAGTGCTTTTGTTTACGACGGCAGGAACTTGCAGGAAGAGTCAAGGTTTTTGTTCCCACTTTTGAAAGACGAGTGAAGCAGACTGAGGCAAAGACAATTGATTTAGACTGACACACACACACATATTGGGGGGGACGAGAACACACACACACACACCCTGGCGTAAAGATGAAAGAATCAATCATTCGAAACTTTCTGCGAAACCACAGGTTGCGTCGCAGAGGGAACAGAGGGATGAAAGGCGAGGAGAAGTGCGAATGAAAGAGAGAGGTAGAGCGGCGGGGTGACTGACTGGCAGGGCAGATCGCATGCCAAGCCACTGTCACTGGCACTTAAAGGGCAGGAACACACACACACATGTACACACACGCACAAACACACACACCGTGGAGTTCAACCTCACAGATCTGAATACATGCACCTGCTGCTGCACGCTACAAGTCAAATATTTGCAAAAGAGTGTGCACATGTTGACCAATAATTAAAAGAAAATGTGCAAATTTACCTTCACACACATACACACACACACATACAAAGGCAGGCTTGTGCACACTCATGCACACACTCACACACACATAAAAATGAAGATCAGCTAATGATGTTTTGTCAAAAGTTTCCCTCCCCATCTCTCCACTTTTTCTGTACCTGCCTGGTTACCGCAACGCCCAGGGCCTGTCACTCACACAACGCTGCAAAAGATGATTTAAACGCACACATACACACACACATACACACACACAAACACTCACACACTAATTCATGGTGGGCGACGGTGTACAAGTGACGGCTGGTGCCCACATCAGAATGCAGGTTGGAGGTTTGACATTCCTGGAGGCTGTGTCCGTCTAGCCAGTTAGGGGGAGGACAGCCAATAACACACACATGCACACACACACACACACACACACACACACATATACACACACGCACACTCTCTCTCTCACACACACACACACTGCCCTGACTATCTGATGAGCCTAATGCTGATCCAAGTCAATAGTGAGGAAAAAAAAGATGGCTTTTGAATGTGTGTGTGTGCTCATAGGTGTGGTCCTGTATGTGTTTTTCCTTGATGCTTGTCTCTGCATGTGTGTGTGTGTGTGTGTGTGAGAGAGAGCGTGTGTGTGTGTGTGTCCTATAACAGTAATGAAGGCAGTCTGAGAGATTATCACAGTTGGGCGCTTGCAGACCTCAAGGTTAAAGGAGCACAAAGGCGCAGCAGAAAACAGTGTGTGTGTGTGAGAGAGAGAGAGTGTGTGTATGTGTGTGTGATTAGTTGCATGCCTTTGTATATGGGAAGGTGTGTGTGTATATTAGTAAAATTTTAGGACGAGACGGTGGAGCCTCAAAATGCATGATGATTGATTTGTTTGATGCTGAGAGAGAGAGAGAGAGTGATGATTGGCATGGCTCAAGATTTCATGAAATACTTTAAAATATTCAAGTAAAAAAATCAATAAACGACACCTATGAAGACTTTAAAGGAGCAGTTCAACAATTTGAAATGTTGCCGTTTATGTTTTGATAATTTCTGAATATCACTTTAAAGCTCATGTGAGGAAATTGTTGATTTTGGCGCCCCCTGTGGACAAAGTGAGACAGCTGCATGAATTTAGAAAACACTGATGCTGCTGTGTTTTTAGTTTCTGCAATACTGAAGAGAACAAGAACAGTAAAATACATCTTTCTCCAGAATATGAATGAGCATTTACTCGAGGTATGACAAAGGACCTTAAGTTTAAGCTGAATAATAAGAGGGACCAAACAAAAATGTTTCCCTGGCCTTGTAATTTGAATTTCTTTAGGGTTAACAGAATAAAAGAAATGTCGTGAAAATGTATTCTACTTTCTTTCCAGACAAAAGAATAATCTTTGTATCACACACAAAAGAAAAACCAAGATGTCCTCTGTCACAATAAGAACAAGGAAGCCAACAAAACTCTTTTTCAAACTCCGGCACGACAAGGACGGGAGAGAGAATGAAAGTGTTTTGACACGTCCAAGAAGCCCCTGTTCTCATCAGGTAGTTGTTTTAGTTGTGAGAGTTTCTCTGTCTGCCTCGCAGCAGTCGTGGCCGTAGCGAAGCTCTGGGCAAAGGGAAGTGAAGGGCACCGCTAGCTCAAGGCAAAGCCCAGTAGGTAGCATGACTCACACATTACAGACACACAAACACACACACTCACACACATACACACACGGTGTCAGCTCACTTTTACTCTGACTGTGCTTTGTGGTACTTTTACTTTTAATTGTGCATGTTTAAAAAGAGCAGTAATTGGTATTTCAGCTTCTTAAATGCTCTTTTTCTCCCGGCACAAAAAGGAAATCTATCAGGAAATGTTCCTCGAAAAGTCAAAACTAGAACCAGGATTAAAATCTACTTCATACAGTCATTAACAGTTCATCAAGCATGCACAATGACTCATTTTGCAAAAGCTATCATGCACCTTGTGAATGCATTGGTTTAAAGCTCCAGTGAGGAGTGAAATCAGAACATTTGAACATTTGTAAGCGATGAGGATTTATTTCTGGAAGCAGGATCCATGGAGCGGTGTGTTTTGTTGTCGCTCCTGATGGCTAAGATAATTATGCTAATGCTAACGGCACAGCTAGCCTTCCTGGGTTCACGGTGTCAGCGTTCTTCACCTGAACTAAGACACTCTTTGAAATGTCAGCCTCCGCCTCGCGTGTGCGTAAGTGTGTGTATGTACGTGTGTCGAAGAGAGATGGCTCCAGATAAAGGAAGAGAATCCCACACACACACACACACACACACATGCACATTTGCATGCTTAAACACACACGCAGACATGAAGCTCAGATATTAATTAAAGTTCATTGCTTCAGTAATTAGCAGGGCAGGATAATAACAATATGTGACTTATTGCCCCCTCAGGTTCAGCTCTCACTCCAACTTTAATTGAATGAGCGACATTAAAAACTTCAGAGGCCATTTGGCAAGGTTGACTAAACAGTCGTAAACACTAAAGGAAACACTTCAAGCACTTCTCCAAAACCATTAAAAGTGTCCTTTTTCTTTAGCTCGAGGGAAGCTATCATCCAAAATGAGGAAGTTTGAGTCCACTACTTTTGGGGCCTGAAAAATCGACAACAGGACAATCCATCGCACGAGCAGAATCTCTCTTCCAACACATTTCAGATTGTTGCATTTTGTTATTTTAGTTTGAGTTGGAGACCACCTGTAGTGTAGCTATCGCTCCTTTATTTTCTCAGCTTAGTTTTTGTTTTTAGTCAGGTTCTTTGAGAGACGGTGCGTTGCATGGCTGCTCTAACACTTTTCCTTCTTTTGTTCATTTTGGCGAGGTCTCCAGTCTCTTTTGTTTCCCTTGTTTTTCGTATTTTGAACGTTTTAGGTCTTTTGCTTCAATGCAGCTCGTGCGTTTTGTGCGGCATCTCCACTTTCAAGCCTTGGATTCTGCTATCAGGAAGGCCTGGCATATTCAAGGGTTCATCTTAAACATGGATGAAAGTTAGTTCCCTTGCACAGATTGGGTTGTCACTCCAACACAACATTTAAACAGTCACGTTGTGTATGCTCAGCCTTTCACTCCTCTTAAGACCGTTCTGAATAACTAATCTAAGACTCAAAGTGCAGTTTTTGGGGCAGCCTCATTGGCCTGTGAATCCAAATCTTGATCTGGTTCAAAGACCCCTAAACTTGTGGAATCGTCCCTTTAGATGAAGAAGTTCTGCCTCTCAGAGAAATGATATTTGCAGTTTAAAAACATAGTTCAACATTCAGATCCTCATCCTTTCCCCTCCTCCCTTCCCTTCTTCCTCCCCCCTCTTCTTTTATCCTTCCCTGCCATTAGCCTCCCTATGATTTTGTTCCCTTCTCCACATCCTCTCTCCCCCCTCCTCTCTCCTCTGCCTTTCTCCCTCCCTCCGTCTTTTTGTCCCGCTCTGTGATCGTTTCATGTGTGCTGATCTCACCTCGTGTGTTTGAAGCCCAAAGAGCAGCGGCGGGCGATCCTGGATCACACTACTAAAGACCCCCGCACATCTGAGAGAAAGAAAGAAGGTAGATAGGTAGATAGATAGATAGATAGATAGATAGATAGATAGATAGATAGATAGATAGATAGATAGATAGATAGATAGATAGATAGATAGATAGATAGATAGATAGATAGATAGATAGATAGATAGATAGGCAGGCACAAAGAAGGTATGAAAAATTAGTCTTTCATGTCTGTCTTTAATGCCTCATCTGCAGATGTCACCAGTTGTTCCTGCCAGCATGCACGCGCACACACACACTCACTCACACACACACATTCACAGACACACACACCCCCACACCCACACACAGTGCTCTCTCAATCACCTTGCCACGGGCTGTGTCCTCCTGCTTCAAGCCGGCACTGTCTGTGAGTGTATTGAGTTGGTTCAATCAATGGTAAATCGTGTGTGTGTGTGTGTGTGTGTTAGTGTGTGTGTGGTCAGTGCAGAAACGTATGCATACTCCTCTACAGTACACCACTACCTTTATAATACAAAATGTGCACATTAAGGTAGATTAATTCAGTCAGAAACAAACACAACATGCACAAAAAATGGCAAAATCTCTCATGCAAAATCCCTTAGGCATGTATCCTAATGATTTGCAGTGTGTGTGTGTGTCTCTCTGTGTGTTGTGTGTGTGTGTGTGTGTTGTCCAGATTTCAATGAAACAGTCCTTAATCCAGAAGTGTGCATGGTTACAAGTCAAGGTTTGAAAACACACCAGAGTCGAGCATTTTTCCATGTCCTCCTGGCGGATGCAGCTGCGGCTCATTCCTACACCTGCCCCCGACCTTTGACCCAGGAAGTTAAAGTTGTCTCACCTCTTGTCTGAACAGGAAGAGCTCTTCTCTAACCACTCCCCACACCCTCTCCCTGCACACTCGACCACTCTATTTGTTGTTCAAAACCTCTGAGTGTGCAGACGCCCCGTGATATTACCTTCACAGGAGTAAGCTTTCATGAAGATGATAACATGTAGGAGTTAACGTTAAATTCAGGGTCTAATTAAACCTTTTCTGGACATGCATATCATATATTTTATTATATTGTTCCATCGTATTCAGGCTCCTCTTGCTGCCTCTATTATTGAAAAGCTCTTCTGGTTTGTGGCCAACGTCAGTAAGTGTCTTTGTGAGGCATCCACCAGTATCCTGGCTACATCCTGACCTCCATCTGAACTGTCCAAACAGAACAATACCTCTATGAAAACACTGCTTTGTATGACTCAAGGGATGAACCATGAGGCAGGCAGAGTTTAAGACACCCTTTACGTTTCCTGTGCTGAAATTACGAGACCTGATTTTTCAGCATTCGTGCGTGCACACACGCTTACAGTAGGTGTGGTGTGGATTCTTATTCGTCAGACATCAGGAAGAGTAAATCTGTCAGCACCCATTATACACGTCTGTTACGGGGAAACCACCAAGTCATTGTGTGCATCCATAGCAGCTCTAAAACAATGATAATAGGGAACAAAAAACACTCCCAGTCCACACATTTTGAGAGTTCAGTCTGCTTAACATGCTTAAAGAAGTTTATTCCTCCCTATGGAGCTGAAGGATAACCAGAGTTCAGCTTTTCTGGCAGGAAGTTTCCTCTGCAATCAAGCAGTGACGCACAGGATCTTCCTCAAATTGAAAATAGAGAATAGGCACACCTCATTGCTTTGAAAAATTGAGCTGTTTCATGCAAAAATGAACTTCCTTGTCTGGGATGCTCCTGCAGCTTCTACTTGTTTGTATCATGAGGCTCAAATTAAACTGTGGATTGAGCGATGGTGGACTCCTCACACTTTGTGTTGATTGGCTTCAGTTGATAAGAGAAACAGTGAAGAGCTGGTCTTCTTCTGTTGGATGGGAACCTATGGCTTTCTAAGGTTTTCCAGAAGCAGCAGAAGAACTGATATTTTCAACCGTTATCCCCCCGTGTACGTCAACATCTGCCTGTGACGTGAGCGTGTTTTTGTTGGTCCGTGTGCCGTCAGTTTGGGTTAAAAACCACACTACACCACAGGCACCTTCTTTCCATTTCCTGTGGAAAACTCTCCATGCAGCGTCTCTTTTTAACCTGCAGGTCCTAAAGGTGAGGGCAGAGTCATTACACATTGTTTTTGTAGTGGAGGTACAAAGAGCAGTGCTTGGATTCAGGAAGTAGAGACTGAATCTCCTTTTGGAAAGGTTGCAACTTTCTGTCCAGATAAAAGTCAGGATGTCTCTCTTTCTTTTGTTTGGACTGAAGTTTAGGTTTTTATATAAATCCTCTTCTCATGTGTTTTTAGTGTCCCTGTCTGTGTTTGTGTGCTTGTCTTTACCTTGTATTGATCAGCACTTTGTGTGTGCATTTGGCGTTTATAGGATAAAATCCACACACTGAGCGGCGTTTGATGTTGGATTGATCTGAAAGGCCTGATTACCCTGCATGCATCTTAGAAATGACCAGCTGAACCCAAATATGTGTTTGTGTCTGGCTTTAAGTTGGGCGCACAGTTGGAGCGGATCAGCTTGTGTTTTTGTCCATAAAGGTCTGTCTGAAGGACACGGTAATCTTTGTGGTATTGAGTTATCGCTTGGTGTCATTTTGGCGGTAACAAACAGACAATTTTAGGTTAGCTCTTATCCTCAACAATAACATACATAGTTCTTATTTGAACCTTTATTAAGAGAGGGAATATCTGACAGCCTCCTCTTTTGCCTCCAGTAACCTTTCCATCCCTCCATATCCATCCATCCTCTTCCTCCACCGCTCTAAATCTCCTCTTTCTTGCTGTTAAACACTGGAACGCTAACAGCTGGTCCTTTCTCCTTCTTTAACCTCTGCCACCACTTGCAAACATGTGTGTGTGTGTTGGATTTTGTGTGTGTGTGTGTGTCTCTGCCCAAGGCTCTGAGGCAAATGGCAAAGTCCAACACCATCGGCAACATGCCAAGAAGTGAAGTGATGAAAAAAAAGACACACACAGCTCAGTTATTTCTTTAAGTATGAAGACTTTAATAAGAGGAGGATGGGGTTCTTCATGGCACAGACTAAAGCAGACTCCATGGGTGGTTAAATAAGCATCAGAAGTATCCGTCAGATAGTCGGGAGGTCTTTGCGTCTTTGGCACGTGCTGCCAGCAGCGAAGCAGCGGCTGCAGCGGCCGATGGAGCAGAAAAACACCGAGCTTTTCTTCTGCTTGTCTGACCAGCAGGGTGGCACCGAGGCACCTGGAAGGACTCCAAAGGAAACACACACACATGAACACACCAACACACGCTTGATGTCCACTAGGATGAGTGGCTAATGTGTAATGAAGAAGAAAAGACACATCTGCACACTGCTGCTGCGTGAGACGGACAAAGAGAGACGGGGGGAGTTTTTACTTCATATTTCTTTATTTCTGGAGTCAGTTAGTCAGGTGCTTTTTTTGCAGTAGAGCTTTATAAACCTCTCTTCTTCAGCCGAGGCGCCCTGTTTGCTTTTACTGTTTTTAATCGCTCTTTCTGTCCTCCATTAATTATGTAAAAGTCTCCAAAAGGTTTCACAAAAAGTGCATGAAAGGAAAAACTCTGTGATTTATGAACCATAATTCCTTAAAAGCAGGCCGCCTGCTCTTTGCGTCCCGAGCGCTGTGAGACTTTCAGCATTAACCGTAAGGAATTAGAAACCAGACAAAAGACTGGAGCAAATCCTCAAAAACATAATGTGAGATTACACATGTACCAATTTTAGAGGGGGGGGGGGGAGTCATGAAATAAAAACACAAGATTATGAACAACAGATTTGGAAGATTGAAGGGAAAGATGTGCGGAGACAGAGGGAGAAAGAGAAAGAGGGGATAATAAAAGAAAGACATCTGTAGCTGTTGTAAGGACATGGATTTGCTGTCTTAATACAGTTACATCTCTCCCAAGAGGACCCAAGGATTAGATATGGTCATTTCATCAGACGGGGGGGAGCGGATGGGTGGAGGATTAAGAAAAGGACTCAAAAGAGGAGAGGAAAATAGATGATAAGGAACAGGGGGATTGAGGGATAGACCAGAGGAGGAGGAGGAGGAGGCTGGAAATCATTTTTGGCTCTTTGCTTTTATGGAATTGAACTAAATCTTTACAATCAGGGACAATTTAGGAGTTACAGGCACGGGACGTTTCTACCAACAAGAGGAGACTTTCCCTCTCAATCCCAAATCAAATCCCCCTCTCTCTCTCTCTCTCTCTCTCTCTCTCTCTCTCTCTCTCTTTTCTCTTTTCCTTTTTTTCGTAAGAACCACTGGCACTCGGAAACCTGCGAGGACCCAAATGGCCCCGGGAATTGTGGGAAGGGAGAAAGCATGAAAAAGCGTGGGGCTTCCTTCCAGTCGGGGTCACTGCCACACCAGCTGTCTCCACACAGGGGACCGGTACACACACACGCACGCACACTCACACACACATGCACAATACACACTCTAAAAGCCATCCTGCTCCAAACATATGAATTCACTTTCATTCATAACTGGTTTATTGATGATTATTGTGTCTTTAAACCTCAAATCGACGTTAGAATCCGCTCCGTTCTGTCATTAGTTGATCATTTTTGGATGTTTAAAGCTCCTGTAAGGCTTTTTTATCTGGTTATGAAACAGACCTACATTAATGTAGAGTATATGATCCACAAAAGCAGAAGAAACCATCTGCAACTTATACATTTTAAAGCTGAAGCAGCATCTCCAGATATGAGCAACAACAACTTTCAGCATCCCCAGTGAACGCCACACATGACGTTTGCAGCACCCGAAGCTTTGATAATGATCTCAAAGAGGCAGCAAACATGATCCCTTGGTTCTTGCAGGTCACACAGAGGCATATGTATTCATTTCAGTGTGTTTCATAACCAGATAAAAACTCCTCATAGGACCTTTAAGCAGTTTTGTTCCATTGCAGGCTTCGCTCTGCTCTCGAATAGCGCTTCTAACCTCAACGCAAGTGGGTCAGAGTGACTCCCCTACTCACCTTTTACTTTCTTATGACTGAATCAGAAGAAGTAATGTGTGAAAGGAAGAAAAACAAGAGCGAGTGTGTGTTAAAAGAAGGATGAAAAGAGGAAAGAAATGAAAGACAGAGAGAGAGCGAGACAGAAGAGAAGGAGGAGAGAGGCCAAGGCTCAGCACCCTCAGACATATGGCTGTCTCCTTCTTGATTACACTTCAGCTGGCTGGAAGATTACCAGCTCTGTGTGTGTGTGTGAGTGTGTGTGTGTGAGTGCTTTTCTGCATATGCTCGTGTGTGTGTGTGTATTTGTGTCCAAGCGCTCACAATGAAGCCTGCCAAAGATTACTCGATACCACTTAACTTCTCTGTGTGTTTGAGACTCTTATTTAAGATTACAAGGCTCGGCTTCAGTGTGTGTGTGTGTGTGTGTGTGTCTGTGCGTGTGTGTGTGTCTGTGCGTGTGTGTGTGCTTTAAGAAGCCAGCGAGTTTGTGCCAGATTATGAGACGACTCGATGTTTTTGCTTGTGCACATGATTAAGTGTGCGCTCACACTTCCTCAGCTGGTCTTGGGTGGATTACTGGCATATTGAGTGTAGTGTGTGATTGTGTGTGTGTGTGTGTGTGTGAGTGAGTGTGTATCTTAACACCAAGATTACTCCAAGTCAAGTAGATTGAGCCCCGGGTCACAGAGACGATGACAAGCGAGATCAGATCTAGTTTCTTTAATCTCACTCACTTCCACTGCTAGTATGTGTGTGTGTGTGTGCGTCTGCTTTTGTGTGTTTTCTTTAGGTCTTATTTATCCGTATGATTGTTTGTTGTGTGTGTGCATGTGTGTATATGTGTGTTTGTGTGTGTGTGTGTGTGTGTGTGTGTGTGTGTGGTCTCAGCTGACTGGGGTTTTCTTGGAAGGAAGCGAGTCCATATGCTACAAGAAGGCAGCCTCTGACCTCACACCGGGACCCCGCTGTAGTCTGCCACTAACTGCAAGGAGGGCGAGAGACACAGAGTGACTGTGAAGGGAAGAGAGAGAGAGAGGGAGAGAGGGAGAGAGAGGGAAATGAAATGGGATGGTGTGCAAAAAGATGGAGAAACAGAGAGGGACTTGGCAAGAGATGCCAAGACAGAGGGAGAAAGCAGCAGAGAGAGATTCTGCAGACACGGTTAAAGTCGGAGCGTCACTTGTATTCGTCTCAAAGCTGCATGAGACATGTAGCGCAGCATGCTTATGTTTATCAGAGGGCCAAAAACAAATCATCCAATGGGGAGGATTAGTGTTTTATTTAGATAATGCACTTATTAGTTTGGGAAAATTAAGGATGTAAGTGTTTTATACAGCGTGGGAAACAAGTCAGAGTCAGATACGAGGCTTTTACTGCAGGAGAAGAGTTTTTACTCAAACTCTTGATCTGGTAATCTCTCATGAAGGATGCAGAATCTGTAGTCAGGGGTCTGGGTTTCCAGCATGGGAAGGGTTCTGGTTTGTTGTGCATTTGTAGTCTGCAACTTCCTGTATCTTGTAGTTCTGTCAGGTTTGGATTCAGCTCTGTGTCTTGAGCTGTCCATGGTGCTGATCTTAAGGAGCAGCGGCCGGTCGTCCCCAGAGACTTCTCCTCAATGCTCAGGGTTGCTTTAGATTTAGACTTACCAAAGTAACACCACACTGACATACTCCATCAATATGATACACATATATGAGTGCTTCTCTGCAGTTGCTTCATGTGTGTGCAGCATGTTTGCCTGCGTGTGGAGCTGAAGTCTTGAGAGAAAGGAAATCACACAGCAGACGACAGATACGTTAAATCCAGACGGACACTAATGGGTCAAGGTTTGTTTTTTCCTGAGCACAAACATCCATTCAGAGCCCATTACAGCTGACGTCTAAGAAAATGCCGCCTCGCTGAAGACACAGATAGCCTGAGGGCGATAGAGGAAGAATAATAAGCAAAAATGGCTCTGTGTGTGTGTCTGCGTATCCCATGCTGCAGCTTTTCCTTCAATCTAAGGCATTTTAATTATCCTCATCTTTATAAATACTCTATATACCCACTTACATATTAGTGTGTCTCCATACCATAGCTGAGTGTAGCCAGTGGCAGTGTTGTGGCTGAGGAGAGCAGTGCTGTCCGGTTTACTTTAATCAAAGGACTGACGGCGTCTTTTCTATGAATACTGCATTAATCCAGGAATAATGAAGAGCATGTCTTGTAACTGGGAGGTAGCATGCTGTCATAATTTCAATAAATGAAAATATCAGATTATGTGGTTTCTAGAATAAAGATTAAGTCCCCAGCTCTTCTTGATCGCGACTTTGTAGGCGAAAGTTCATACTACCAAAAAACAAAACCTCCTGCAGCTCAAGCAGAAGCACCAGGACATGTTTGGCCTCATGAGTACAGCTGTGTCACCAAAACCTTTAATCCCTGGACAGAGTGGAGGGCCCGCCTGCCCTCAACACACACACACACACACACACACACACACACACACACACACACACTCTCACACACTCACACACTCCAGAAACCCTGGGCCATTGATCTGGCTACAAATCTGCTCCCACAAATGTACACCATGACATCATCTGCGTATAAAGATACTGAGCTGTGGCTTTTAAAGGACTTTGGCCGGGATGTGTGTGTGGCTGTGTGTGTGTGTGTTGTTGGTGTGTTTTCAGGGCCGCAGAGGGAAAAAGCTCAAGCATGAGTGCCGTCTGTGTGTGTTGCCATGAAATCTTTGGTAAAATATTTGCACAGCGGCCACTGTGGATGAGCGAGATAACCTCAGAGCTTGAATTCGATCCCCTCGCGCACTGAAAACAATGGCAATGCTCTCTCTTTCTCTTCCTCTGACCCTCTCCCTCTTTCACTCTCTAATATATTCATTTTTATAAACTCCTACTGTGTGCTTTTCTCAGCTCGCCACCCATGATGACCAATCATCTATTATTAGCCGCATTGAGCCGATCGCCGCGTGTGTGCGAGCGTCAATCTGATGTAAAACTCTCGCTGTCTTGTTCGACTTTCGGCGCAGCGTCTTGCAGAGTGCTCGTCGATAACACTGAGGGTGACAGGGAGACAAAGATGGAGAGAGGGGAAAGAGGAGAAGCTGAACAAATAAGATGGAGAGCCAAAGAAAGAGGGATTTCTGGGTGATGAGAGGAAAGGTAAAGGTGGATTTGAGGAGTGGATGGAGGGACTGGGCGGAGGGAGAGGACTCTTGGCAGAGCGCGGTGATAATCCGCTGCCTGTGTGAATGATTAGCATATATGCTAAACACTTCAATTCTATCAGCTAACACTGAAAGGCTGAGATAACTAACACAGTACGTGCTCCTCTCTCCACCTCTGTCTCTATCGCTTTGTGTCTTCTGTCTCCTGTCATTCGCCCTTCTTGTTATTCTTCAACTTCTCTCCTCTCATCCTCACTCTCCCTCTTATATCGTACTTGTCAGACGCTCCCTGTGGTCCTATGTTTTCTCCTCTGTTTTCATCCTCCCTTAAGTAATGTCTGCTCTCTTTTAAGAAGCATCCTCTTCCTATCTTTCTTGTCTTGATCTTATTTCCTTTAATTCCTCCTCCAACGAAACGCTGAAAATCCCAACAGATAGAAAGCAGCATCACACTTGAAAAGATCTGATTATGTTCATTTAGATCTTAAGTGTGGGAGCTTGAGTGCATTACATTGCTATCTTAATAACTTAAGGATGGCTTCAATGCAAAAAAAGCATGAAGGTGGCATGTTTCTACTTAATCAGCAAAGCCTCATGTGAGAGTTTAATACAACCTTTTTGCAATCTCTGGAAGAAAACTGCAGTTCCTTTAGTGTCCACTTGGGGCCGGCTGCAAGAGCCAAGAAATCCTCATGAGGCTCCATGTTTAAATGCAAGATATAAACATGTTTACAGCCTGGTTCTGAATACAGTTTTGGGTTTGTAGATACGTTATTTATCCGTGAACACATCCACAAAGTCTCCACATCTTTGACTCCACCTCTTTGGCTGATTCAGGGTAGAAAGGAAGTCAGATTGAATCTGCATTTCCAAAAGTATCTCCACAAACACATCGATTTGTCAAAGTCTAAGTCTTGAGACACTTTGACACTAAGATATTGTGGATCTTGGTCTTTTCATGATGTTATTCCACAGAAATTAAAATTGCAAGTTGATTGTTATCAGCTTAATTGACGTATAAAGAAACATCTTTATTAAAATAATGCTTCATGACTAAATAACCTCTCATACATTGGTCCACTCTTCCTCTCCATCTCTTCAGTGTCACACTCACCCTTAAGCAACCTCTGTAACACATTTCCCAAGGCTGTCCACACAAAGGACTCTTTGCATTATCGCTCAACTCACACAAACAACCAACATCCTTATTTTCCATCGCTGATAATGCACCTGAACCCACACATACACACACACACACACGTATTCCTGCACACACGCATGCACACACACTTGAGGAGGTGTGAGAGTTGTCTGTGGAACACTAGCCGTGTTTGTGCAGAGTGCTAGTGAAACACATTGGAGCTCTTCAGATTCCATTCAAATGCAAAGCACACACACACGCACACACACACACACACACACAAACACGCACTTACACATACAGTACTCGTCCCTGCCCACACACTCGACTCATTAGCACACACTTATGATTTGTACGGCTGTGTTTTACAGCATGGAGTGAGGGAGAGGGTTACACTGTACACAGGAGATTAGAGCTTTAAACTGGAGTCTGTGATGATTCTTTACTGCAGAGTCCACCATGTTCACTGCTGACAGCTCTTTCTGTAATGCTCTTTATTCTGATATATGTCATAAAAACTGCAAAACAAAGCAGTGCATGAGTTTTTAATCTATATCCCCTTCATCCCAAATATGTTTGCAGTCTGCAAAACTCTTGTAGGTGTGTTAATGTCCTCTGCATCTCTTTGCCACAGCTTAGCAAATCTGTTGTTTGATGCAGTTGTTGACCCAAAGAACTATCGCTTATATCAGCTTGGATTTGTAGTCTCAGCTTTTCTTGCACTGTGAAGAAACCTTTTTGTGATATACACTGACGCTTCATGTTTACCCGCAACACCTCCTAAAGTGATTACTTCTTAGCGTCCTCTTGAGGTGCCCTTCTTGAGTTCTTCATCTTCAAACCACTTTCTACTTGTGCTTCCCTTCAATAAGGAGAAAAACCCTCTCCTGCATTGTTCACTTTACACTTTCTGGGTGCATTAAGTTGGTAAAGAAGCCTCAAAGCTGATGCACTTCACTTCCAGAATGCTGCTTGCATGTTGAGTACTCCATCTAAAGCAGGGCTCATAGATTAGGAGTTACATAATTGAGTGTAAAGGTTGATATTGCTGCTTTAATATCAGCACAGGATCAGAGTACCTCTTCTATCATAGATGAATGGTGGATTTCTCTTTCTTCCTTCCTTCCCTCCTTTCTTCTCCGTCTCTGCCAGCATCTGTTTGTCTTCAGCGCTGAGGCATGGGGCCTCCCAGCGCTCCTGGCCTTCCAGACTGACACTTCCCTCCCATCTTTTATTCAGCTGCTGCCCAGCCGAGGGCTCCTCCAGACGGGCCGTGCCTTCAGGCCAGCCCCGGGCCTCGACGCCCAACAAGGCCTCTCGGGTGGAGCTCTGCGCTCCAACCCTGCCCACCCTAGACGCACACACACACACACACACACACACTTCCACTCACATTTACACTCAGCTGCATAAAACCCATTCACATAAACATGCAGCACACTCTTCAGCGGAGTATCCGGAGGGCCATTCATATTGGTCACGTCACCTTTTGTTTTTATTCATACAAGTAGTTATTCATTTATTGTTGCTCTTTTATTCATTTGCTCACAGGAGAGGAGGAAGAGAGGGCTTTATGACAGCGTTAAAGATGTAGAATAACAGGCACTCAAGCTGGAAAGACGAAGAGTTTATCCGTACAAATGTGAGGGAGTAACTTGCAGGAGGCGTACGAGTAAAACAGAGTGTATATGGAGGGTTGAAGCGGAGTCAGGTGGTTACAGTGAGGGTCAAATGTCCAAGAAGGTTAAAGGGCTGCATTTAGAGGTGAAGTAGACCCTTAACTGTCTGCACTTTGGTCTTTTGTCCTGAGGAGAAAACTCCTCTAATGTGTGTCTGAAGTGTAAACTCATAAAGCCTCATAAAGGAGTTCAATAAGTTGTATGTTGGGCTTTGAATCAGACTGTCTGAGTCAGGTACAGCCCCAAGAAACATCCTCACATTAGTGCCTTTATGGGTGTGTGTGTTTTTGTAGGTGTGTGTGTGTGTTTGTGTGAGACAGGCAAGCTGTTAAGCCCTGGAGCGCCTCCAAACAGGAAGCCTTCAGCCGCGGTGTTGAGAAATACTTCCAGGTTAGAGTGAGGTCTGCAGAGCGGCTGCAGGAAGTGTTAAGCTGACAGCTGTGTCCATCCATCTTGCTGACACATACACACATGTAGAAAGGAGAGGCACACACATACACACATGTACACACACACACACACACCGTTATGGTGCCTAGGGACAGAGAGGAGCCTCCTGGTCGATCACATGCGTCCTGTTTTCGCTGCATGGCACAGAAACAGAGGAGAGAGGGAGACAAACAGGCAAGTGAGCAAAAAGAAAAGGGAAAGAAAGAAGGGCGGACGAGCCAAGAATGTAAAAGAAGAAGAGAGGAAGATTGACACACAAGTCATAAAACTCAAGGGAATGCATTAGCTCCGCCGACTCGGAGAGATTTCAAGATATTTAATACTTGTGTGAGAAGAATCTGTGTTCCTACCTTCACCTGAGTGTGTGTCTGTGTGTGCGTGTGTGCCGGCATCGTCTTGAGGATAGGCGCAGCTACGCGACAGCCATTGTGTTCAAGCGAGCATATGGTTTGTGACACATCTCTTTCTAGTGCCATACTGTCTGTCTATACGGCATAATGGCAGCCAAGACAGCAGTCCTTTTTACTGCGACTGAAGGCCCGTTTGAAGGAAAACATGGACGAGCATTAGTGGAAGTTTATTCCCCGGCTCATCGTTTTGGACTCCACGGACGAAGATGGGTTTTTAAAAAGTGGATTGGCTTTAAAGGAAAAAAAAAAAAAAAGAAAGTTTGTGTCTCCAACTTTCTTTTTCTTGATTTCTATTTTTACTTGCTGGAACAATGTGATTCTCGGCGGGGATGGGAGATCGGGGGAATAATGCCTTCCAAGTGACTTGGAAAGTCAGATAGAAAAGGAGGGGGAGTTTCCTTTCTTATTGTCGTGTGAGGAGGTGGATGGAGAATTCTGGATGTTTTGTTTATTTAAAAGCGTTTACTGGAGATCCTGATTGTTTGTTCTGTCCCTCAAGATGCTGCCCTCTCACTTCTCTGTCTTTGATTATTAGATGAGAGTAGAGGAGGTGTCCTTAAAATGACACCTTAAATTCCTGGTGGAGACTCACAAACAGACTCAATATTTCTCTCTTTGAGAATCAAATCATTTCATGGATTACACTTTTGCTCTGTGGGAGTCGATTTCAAATTATTTCAGATGATATTACGAGACCAGAGAAAAGAAGCTAACATTAGGAATATTCTGCAAGCAGGATGTATTAAAATAAAGAACAGGACATTTAATAAAAACGTGCAAATAAAAGGTAGTTAAGACCAAATAATCAAGTGAATAACACCCCAAAACCGGCTTCAACCAGGAAATATAAATCATCCTAACAACCAATTACCCAACTTATGAATCTGGGTGGCGCCCTCTACTGGAAAGACAAAAAAACAGTTGAGTTATGATAAAAATACTCTCCCTTAAAATGTCAGGAATGAAAACATAAAGTGTAGAGACAAAAAAAATGTTCAAACCAGGCTGTAAGCATGTTGAGTTCTGCTGTTAAATTTGACATAACTATGCAGTGGGGACTCTTTGGCTTTGGAGCCAGCCCCTAGTGGACACTTGAGGAACTGCAGATCTTTGCATTTCAACTATGGCTTCATTTTTAAACATCAGTGGTTTCCGCTTGAGAAAAATAGTTTAAAAAATCATGTTATATCTTATGTTAACCCTCAATTACCTCATTTTTTATGCTAAGCCATTACATGTGGTGAAATTTGTGCTACACGTGTTCACTGTGACACTTTGTGATGACTTTGTAATGCTAACATTTGAGTTAACAATGTTGCACAACAAGCCGCTAAGAAAGGAGAAAAGAAGGACATGAAAGAGAGGATAAAAGATGATATAACATGCATGCATTACTGAGAATGAGAGGAACAAACAAACAGGTTAATCCTCTGAAAAGACAAGAAAAGAGAGAGAGAGAGGGATGAGGTTTGAAGGAGAGAGACGCGTTGTTTGATTGCTGTTCTTCTTAAAAAGGTGACACTCTTGACGCTACAAAGAATGTCCCCGCAGAGCAAACACAAGCACACACGCTGAAATCCAACACTCCAGGGAGGCCGCTGAGGATGAGACAATGACCGCCAGAGAGAGAGAGAGTTTGTGAAGATAATGAACCCTGGGGAGGAACAGGAAGGAGAGAGAGAAGGAGGAAGGGAGCTCTCAGGATGGAGTGTGAGTCTTGGAGATGCTCGCTCAGGCTGCAGGGATGTTTGGAGAAAGCCTCAGGGGAAAGATGCCGGAGAGGACTAATGGAGAAGAAATGAAGTGAGGATAAGCACACTCGTTTCATGAAGATGAAACCAGCTGTGTGGGGAATACAAAGAGTGTTGACTCTAGTGCAGGAAGGTTTGCCCACTCATTGATTTACCTGTCAGTTTAATCACGTTAGGGCCAAATAGTGCAAAATTCATACATGCACTTAGTCAGGGATTATTCCTGAGACCTTCATTCTTCCTCCCCTGCCTTCTCACAAGATGCTCCCCCAGTCAGAACCTTTGCCACCTCTTGACTTCATTTTTTAGCCCTTTGTGAAGGAACAGGAACCTGCAGCGTAAAGGAGAGGAGAGGAGACGGATGAGATCGGGTCTTCTTCCTCCTGCTGGGAATCACCGAGCAATTCATCATCAGAAAGAAGCGTCTCGTTCCGCACCTTCTTGACCCCTCACACACACGCAGCTCTCTCCTCCACACACACCTCTGCATTGTCGCTCCTTCATCACCTGCCATCTCCATCTGATCTCTGTCCTTCTCCATTAATTACTCCATCATCCCGCTCCATCCATCACTCCTTCCTCTCTTCCCCCCTACACCCATCCTGCCTTTGTCTCCATCTCTCCATCCATCCATCCATCAGCTGGTACAGTGGTAGTGTTTTGACAAGGGCATGGCCATAGGTTGGCACATGCATCATTACTGACAGCAGCTCTGTTATCTCATCTCTGCTGCAAAGTTTGTCACATCTTCAGTGTTTGAAAAGACGGATACTGAACGTGTGTCAGTATTTCTAGATTCTCTTCATCTTGAGTCAGGAAGCAGTCAAGAAGGGTGCTTCTTCTGCAGGTGCATGTTGTGTTTTATTCTCTCTAGTTTCCCTTCTTTAGTTTTGGAAGTTAAACCACATGTTGCATTGTTGTTTACTTGCTTGCACTTCCACATCTGATGCATGAGCAGTACCTTAGATCCTCTCATTTTGAAGCCAAGCTGCTGAATCTGATGCATTACGATCAGAACTTGTGGTCCTGGATTTATCAATGATCTGGTCCGCTCTCTTCCCCGCCTCAGCCTCACCAAACTCAAACAAAGTGCAAAGAGAGAGACAGAGAAGGAACTCCAGCAATTACCACCCTCTTCCTCTCGAGAGCTCTCTCTTCCTCGCTCTCTCCATCCCTCCTTCACGCCCTTCCCTCACCTCCGGGTCTCCTCCTCCCCTCCCCTCGCTCCTTCCTTCCCATCACCCGTCTCACTCATCACCTCCTTAATCTCCATCTCTGTCTCTCCTCTCATTTCCTCCGTCACCTTGCTGCCCCTTACGTTTTTCTGAGGGCGCTCTTCCAACACACACACACACACACAGAAACACACACAGGCGCACGCTTACACACCTGCACTTGCACCTGCAGTATTCATATGCAAACACATTATTCACACCAATGTGCATCATGCAAGGTGACAAAAGCAAACACAGAAAGGATGTATGTATAAATTCTGTTTGTAAGACAGCACACACACTTAAACACACACAGATACACACACATTTAAACACACACACACACACACACACACACACACAAATAGGATAATGGAGGATGATTAGGAGCAAGAGGAGGGTAGCAGCGAAGACATGACCTCATGACTCAAGTAACCACTCAGAGCAGCACATTCGTATGAACTACTCCAACCTTTCCACAAGAGCTTGATTGCCTCCTGAAGGAGATTTTTATGCGTGTGTGTGTGTGTGTGAGTGTGTTTTTGCGCGTCTGTGTGGGCAAAGGTGATGAAGAAAGGGAGGGAGAAAGACAAGAGGCAGAGAGATAGAAGTTGTCTTCCACCCCCTCTCCGCCTCTCGGCAGAGTACAGTACTTACCAGGAATCCTTGATGGAAGCGATCGGCCAATTCAGCCCTTTTACCTGAAGAGAGCACTCCAAGAAAAATGCAGAAATTGATTAGAAATTAAGTTTAGTGCGTGCGTGCGTGCGTGCGTGCGTGCGTGCGTGCGTGCGTGCGTGCGTGCGTGCGTGCGTGCGTGCGTGCGTGCGTGTGCGTGCGTGCGTGCGTGCGTGCGTGCGTGCTTGCGTGCGTGCTCTTGTAAAGAGAAGGAGTTGTGACCTTCAAGTTGGACATTTATTCCCTTTAAGACTTCAGACTTGAAACTTGCTCTAGATGTTTTCAGCGTTTTGGCCCCCGGTCTACCTCAGCGATTAGAGCTTGTGTGCAGAAGCTACAGTCCTCACTGTATGTTTCCAACCCTTCATATCTGCTGCATTGATCTCAATGTTTGTGCAACAATGACTTGCGTAAAGCTGTTCATTATGGCAGAATTAAACCCTGAACAGGAGATGCTGATGTTCTCTTACCCTGAAAGACTTATTGTGACTACCACTGAAGGAGCCTCTCAAAGATCCTCACATAGCTAAATGAATACAACACAGATGGAAAGCAAGAATAAAACATGATAATTGAAACGATTATGGTTAAAAATGTGTAACAATGACATAAAAATGTTCCTAAAGAGTACGATAAACAATAACGATAAGAGGGGAAGATGATGGAAGCACAAACAGACGATGAAGAAGGAGTGAGGAGCGCAGGAGGGACAAGGTGAGGCGAGGAGGGAGGAGGATGGCGGGAGAGATAGAGGAGAGATGAGAGGAGCGATAGCACGATGGACGCCTGAAGGACGCGTGTACTTCGATAACAGATACCATCGCAGAAGATGCTATCGCCTCTGCTATCGCTCGGCAACACACACTGTTAATAGACGGCAAATGGAGCACTGTGTGTGTGTGTGTGTGTGTGTGTGTACAGTGTGTTTTTCGACTCCTGAGCCTCTTTTACCTTCAACATTTAGCTTTTTTTTCCCCTTACATCTGTCTTTTTCCCTTTTCCAACCTGCTTTCAAGCCATTACGGGGCTATTATATCACAAATGACTCATTCTGGAGAACAAGAGAGCGAGAGTGAGAGAGGAAGAGCAGGGAGAGGAGGAGGAGGTGGAGGAGGAGGAGGAGGAATTATCTAATTGAATGAAATCATTTCTCCAAGTTGGCAAACTGGTTCAAGTGCTATTAAGTTGTTCGCGGGGCTGCATTAGCTCCCTCTCTCTGCTGCTGGTCGCGGGGTAACAAAAGAAAATTGTCACTGGCGAGATGTGTTCAGGGCCTCGTCAGGACCGTTCACACACACACCGCAAAAACCCATCAGCCAATCATGTGGACAGATGGGTCATCAGCTCTCTAATTGTGTGATTGGCTGAAATCAGCGGCAGAGGATGGATGACACATTCGGTTTCCTTCCATGAAAACAGGGATTTGTGTGTGTGTGTGTGTGTGTGTGTGTCTCTGCATGTGTGTGTGTAACATTTTAAAGAAGTTAATGACAGGAATCAAACTCCGGCATGAATCAGAGGTGAGCACCGGCAGAAACATGTTTCAACCTTTCCTCTTGTTCCACCTGAGGGAAACAAAAGGAGGAGGATACACACACACACGCTGGCTGACTTAGTTGGATGTGTGTTTCTGGGTGTGTGTTTGTTCATATTTTCGTCCTTGCAGAGACATGGCCAAAACACATTAGAGCACATCTGTCCACTCCATACCCACTCCTCATCCTCCTCATCCTCCTCATCGCCATTCTGAAGAGCTCTCTCTCTCTACCTCTCCATCCCTCCATCCTTTTATTTCTTAATGAATTTATCCACCCAAATTGTGGTTTCCTTTTTCCTCTGCTGCTCTTTTCCTCCAACAAAACCATCTTTTATTTCTTATCTTCCTCTTGAGGAAAGAAGACAATGGTTTGTGATGATGTGAAGAAGCGGTGACTGATGAACACCGCTTAATTCCTGCACACACACACAGTAAAAATGAACTCATCTGAACCTCTGTTTGTGCAGATTTTGATGAATTGAATGCTTCGTTAGACCCAACATGCTCCAAACAAGTCCTCTTTGTTTTCTCATGTGAGGTTACATCATGCAGGGAGAGCTGAAGTGCTATAAACAGAACATTTGCAGCCTCTAGTTGCTGAATGAAAACACCTGATGACATATAGCTTCAGTCTCATCATGCAAACATAGAAAACAGGAACTACTACTGCTTGTCTTAAACATTTTGCATCCATGAGAGTTCACTGGAGGGTTAAAATGCTGAGTTCAAGGAGCTGCATGAATAGTAGATGCTACATATACCTGTAGGAGTGTGTGTATGTGTGTGTGTGTGTTCACGTGGCCCTGTTTTATTCAGCCAAGTTAAATGTAGTGTGTTTCCTCTCTCACACACACACTCTCACAAAAGCCTCTTCCTTGAGTTTATTGATTTGTCTTCTACTCAAGATCCTCATCCGTAATAAGTGCCATTTACCGGAGGGACTACTTTGTTATCGAGTCGATGTCGCACACAAAACCACGCCGTGTGTAGCCGTGCGCGTGTGTTTGCAAATAGCGTGCACGTCTAATCGCTGTCGTACTTTCTGCTCTTTCCACTAATTCTTCTCTTCGCCCCGTCTGCCTCATTGTGTCTTTATTTCAAATGTTTAATTTATACGCTGTTACATCCAATTCAATGTGTTTCCGTCTATCTCTCTATCTTCCCCGCTCCCCGTGTAGCCTCATAATTAAAGTGCACTGATATATAATTACTGTGCATATTTACCTCAAGTCCCGTCTGGGTGAATGGGAGGCCTCTCCCCCTCTTTTGTGCCTCTGCATTATCAAATGTTATTATTTGCATCCCGTTCAGCTTCTCAGCCATCCACTCATTAAGTCCGCGCCTTTGAGAAAATTAACGACCTCATATGCAAATTGAAAACCAGGAGGGGAAAAAAAAAAAAGAAGGCTCGCCGCTAAAGCATGAGCAGTATGTCAGAGTGTGAAGTATCTTCATTTCCCTCACAGACAACGCTGCTAATTCTCTCTCTGAGCTTTAAGTCCATTTCAGATTCGCCGTGATAATCCGTGAATCTCCCTGAAGAAACAGCGGGGACATAAAAAGGTGCTGACCCTGGTTTTGGCGCCTTTGTGCAGGTTTTTGCAGGCTAATGAAAAGTCGCCAATGACAGGGAGAAAACTAATTATCTTTTTCAAACTCAATCAAAGGAAGATGTCTAACTTTAAACAGTTGAATCCAGATTTTTTCCTTAATTGCTCTTTAATCATTTAGAGAGAAACCTGTGTTTGGACGGAGGTCATCTTTTATTCTGGTGCTCTGCAACGCCACAAGAGACGGAGAAATGTCTCCTGTGTGTATCACCAAGAGAAAAAGAGAGAAATTTAAAACAAGAGTAATTTTGGACATTTTAATTTGTATCTAGTCATAATTGTGTTGTTTTTTAAGCCCAGCGCCGTCCTTCTCTGTCCGGATGAAACCTTCGTACATCACTATCAGAAAATTCAGGTTACATATTTTACGTTTGAATCGTATTTCCTTGACCTTTTGTGGTTTAAAATATGTGGATTTCCCATTTTCAGATTTGACTGACTTAGTGCATGGTTGCAGAGATTTGTCGCCCCTCAAGATTCTCTACAGCATTTCCTCTGACATATCTAACAAGCCGTATGCATGCATGAAGATTAAAGAGCTAAGAGTTTGCATCAGACAATAAGACTTCATGCTTTTTGTTTGTGCGTGATTATTCCTAACCTTTTTGCAGAGCGAGTTGAAGAAAACATGCAGCCCTCTGACTTAACCCTGTGGTTCTGTCGATGTCGATGACCCTGCAGAATAACACACAGTCTCTACATTTCTTCTTCTTGGTTTTCAGAAAATTCAATAAACATGTACAAAAAAAAAAAGGCCAGTTTTTAATTTTAGCTTGACCTTAAGCCAACATGTACCAGTACTCTCCTTTACTCATACTAGAATGAGAGGCTGCTGCAGAGAATTCATAATGAGAAGTTATGCAAATTCCAAATTGCTGGCTTCCTGCATTGATATGTAAATAACAGAGCACACATATGTCCACGTGGCATCGGCGCCGTGCAACATGATTGTACTTATATCCTTCAGTAAAGGCTGCAGAGAGTGTGTGTGTTATTTGTCATTTCAATTTCAGAGAGTATATCTGGATTGTTTCATTCAACGCTTGGCCAAGCTCTTGGTCCCGTAGCTCTGAGGTTTAAACTCCTAGTATGAGTGATATGTGACACTTAATCCAGCATCTGAAAACACCTCCAGTAGAATATTAAAAACAGGTGAAGACAGAACAGTCAGAACTCAGTTAGGGTGTAATTTTGCATGAATAAATGTTAGTTTGCATGGACCTTAAGGCTCACAGTCAGCACTGGCTTTGACCTGATTATCGTCTGCACACTATACATTCAGTCTCACGCTGGCTGTGTTTTTCTGCTTCAGCCTCTTCTTCTCTGTAGTAAGCCATCTGCGCTGGACGACACCCAAATCCCACTTTTCTAAAAGACAAACCTACGTGTGTGTGTGTGTGTGTGTGTGTGTAGGAGTGAGGGTGTGTGTGTGTGTGTGTGGATGTAAATTTGTGTACAATAGTGGTTCAAAGCCAAATTGAACATCAGTTACCAACAACTGCACTAAAAGAGTGAGACAGAAGCTTGAATAATGACACCGTTAAAGTGTTGTAACATTAATGAGAATGAAAACTAAAAACCCAACTGCACTAAAAGCAACTCTGACTTTTACAATATGTACTTAATATCAATTATCACAGCTGTAGATCCAGCAGAACGACGACATGATGAACAAACACACATGAGGAGAAAGCAATACTTTCAGCTAGAAAGCAAGGATGTTAAAGCAACTGAGGACTCCTGAAGGCAAACATTTCTGACTTCTGATTAGATCTGTTCATGCTTTTGGCAGCAGTGTATTTGTGGGGTGTGTAATGATGCTGCAGAAAAGCCTGACTGGTTCTGGTTCTGCACAGTTTTGCAAGATCCTCGTATTTTTACAGATATTAAAGCTCCTGTGAGGAACTGTCTGTACCTCTTCTCTCTTTACTGAGTTTGTCTTGCACATGCAGACAAATATCTCTTCTTGCTTTCTTTTAGAAGTCTTTAATCCCTCACAGGTCTGGGACCTACCCCCCTTAACTGTAATCACAGACTCTCCAGAAGTTCTCAACCTTATTGCTGATATTTTGTGTGCTTTTGCAGGTCATAACGAGGCCCTGCTGTTCATATCAGTCTGTTTCATAACCAGCCAATCACTTAAAACCAAAATATATACAATGCTACTTAAGTAAGTGAGCTTTAAATGTTGCTGCTAGCTTCCACTGACGTTTATCAGCATGCTTTGCTAAATTGAGCAGCCTGATGTTGATTAAAAAGGTCTTAAGCACCATTAAAATTATGACACTCATCAATAAAAGGCCATTTTAATATTGGTTGGCTTTAAAGCAGCCAGTAGACACATTTCTAATCCCACCACATTTTCCCATTTTGCATGTTTGGCCAAAAACTGGTGAGTAAAGAAATAATCAATTTTGAATTCATGGTTACTTTTAAGGAAAGCTGCCTCCTTCTTATTCAATAGAAATGTTTAAATAATAAAGCCCGCCTGCACTGAAGGTGCACAAACTTTGATACCCTTGGTTTTCTATACAACTTATTAAAATTACTCTATATCCTTTCATGGACCCTGAATCAAAAAGCAGAATGAAGCTGCATATGCAGGAGACTTGGCTTTTGGGTTAGTGAATACTTCACTGAACGTAAGTGTGATGTTTCTGCAGAGCAGCGCTGGAACAAGCAGGTGCAGAATATGCATAAAAAGTAACTTTGAAGGAGAAAATTTAAGGGGAACATTGAGGTTGAAGAGGCTGAAGTGTGTAGGTGCCGCTGTCTCAGGGCCGCTGCATGATGACTTACTGCTCTCAACCCTGCACACAAACCTCACACACACACACACATTTGCTAAATTAGTGACACAAACTCTTGACCCTGCAGGTACACGTATTGCAGCGCACATCCACACTAATACAGACCACTCTTGACCCTGCTGTGAATGGAAGCAAGCCGGTGTTTGTCGGCCGGTCAGGTTAAATTCACTGAAAATCTAAAGAGGTTTGGTATGAAGACATTGGGAGAAAGTGTGCTTGTGAGGTAGAAGGAGAGGAGAAGACATAAGGGAGGGAGAAAAAGGGAAACATGGTTGAGTAACGAGAAAAAACTGCAAGAGAGAAGAAGAATGAAAAGCTCGACAAATGAATACACACTCCAAGGAAGCAGGAATACGCTGAGTGTTTGGTTTGTTCGGGAAAAAGGAACAGACAGACAGGCAGACAGCATACATCTCCATACTGATTATGCAGCGTCTATTGTCCGGTGGCTTGGTAATTATTGCAATGCACAGTGCTCTGCTCTTCAGAAACCATTATGAGGCTCGGATAAGAAGTCTGACCTCTTTCTGTCTGCCACACTTGTTGGTTCTTACAATGAGAGGGGGCAGTGAGGCGAGGAGGAGGGGAGGGGGGTGATCTTATGTGGCTTTCCAAGAAAAGGAGGAGGGAAGGTCGAAGGAGAAAGAGGAGAGATGATGTACAATTTAGAAAAATAGAGCTCTGATTAAAAGAGTTATGAGAGAAATGAGGAGGGAGGGAGGGAAGCTGAAAGAAAGATGTTCCTAATAGAGGTAAAAGGATAATTTAGACAAATCCTGATCTATTTAGTCAATGCAAGTCAGACTGAGCCAAATTATAACGGCAGAACTGCTTGTAGCATCACATGTTTGCATTATCGTCCAGGATGATGCTTTCAAGTGTCACTGGGAAACTCCAACTTCACGATTTAGTTATCTTTGAAGAGTCACAACTTGAACATTTCAATATAGCATCAACGAACAGTAAAGAAACAACCATTGGTTTTTACTCCTGTGCTGAAATCTGCAAAAAACTGCAGTTCCTTGAGTGTCCACTTGAAGCCGTCTCCCTTTAAAACCTTTGGATGAACTGTCTCCCTCTTGTTTGTGGTTTTTATTTGCTGAGATAGGCTGCAGCTTTAGTTTGCATTCCTAAAAATGGTGACTTTTTTTTTACTATCATTGAGTAAAAACAGTGGAGAATGAAAGCTGTGTTGTCTTATGGATGCATGCTTTAATGAACAGGAACCTTGTCTTTGCTATGAATGCTTCAGAATAAGAAGCTTAACCCATATTTGGTCAGAAAAAGGTGCTTTTATTGTGAAGAATCAGAAGTAAAAAGCTTGTTTCCAACACTGCATAAGCATTAAATCTGTTATCTATGAGAGGAAACACCTAAAACATTTTATTGTATCTTTAAATGTGCGATTAGTCTGTCTGCTTTTTTAGTATCAAGCTCTTTTTTGTGGAACATCCAAGACTGCAATAGATATATTTAATGTACCATGAGGAATCTTTGTAATGCGTGAATGAGTCGGTGAAGTTGGAATGTGTAAGTGTAAATGTGGAGTGTAATTCAGACAGTGACTGGGCTGCTGATCCCTTTCATACATACAAATATTTCTTCATCAGAGCACCACTCAGGCGCCTCTACACCTGAAAAACCAAATGGCCTCACAATGCCATTAATTGGATTATTCCACTAATGCATCCATTTGATGTATCACTGTTAGCCCCTCGTACAATAATAGCAGTTTTAAAGGGGGCAGGGTGGGGCAGGGCTGTTGAAGAGGCGGGGCCTGTTTGCTGTTCATTTATTATAATTCCCTTTTGTCTCTCCTGCAGTGCCTTTTCAATAACAGCTCTTCTCAGAAAGTGTCATTGTGATACAGAATTGTAACCTTCCTATGCGTACAATTCCACAGAAGTCGACTGTGACTGCAAGACATCATGTCACGGCTGCACTCCTGCTTTCATTTAATGAATATTATATTTTAAAGCTCCTGTGAGGAGGTCTTAACAGGCTTTGAAGATACTTAAATTAACACAGACTTCTTAGTGATCTTAAAAAGCAAACAAGGACATCAGCAAAGGGATTGATTATTGGTTGCATGTGACCGCTGCAGAGGGGGGTAGGTGTCAAGACGATGGTGAAGAAAGCTCTTTGTTTACATTTTCCACCACAAATTATTTACAGTATGTGATGCATTTGACTGTTAAAAGAAAGCAGGATGAGATTGTTTCTGAGAAAATGAGACATGCACATGATAAGCAAATAAATAAGAGGTATCACTTTGACCAGAGGGGGCGCCAAAGTCAACACTCACTCAGAAAGTTCCTCACAGGAGCTTTAATCCACTTTTTAAGCTCCAACATATAGCTTTAAATCTTTTTCAGACATCGCCATAATTTCTTTTAAACATCTTCACTCATCTTTATTATTTTTGTTGCTTCATAATGCTGAAAAACTATTTTAGTATCCAGCCGAGTTTGACGTATCAGAGAAACAAGACGTATAGATTGCTAAAGCTGACCTCCTCTGGATCAAAGTAGCGCTCTATCTAAGGCTTTACATGTTAGATGATGAAGACACCCACTGTTCACACCTTTATAAGCTTCATACTGTCTAATAGAAAAGTAATCTGACAGATTTCACTCCAAAAACCCTGAAACTGACTCACCTTTAAAATGTTTGAATATGTGTCGCTTTAAATGTAAAATAACTGGGTATGGCTATTTACAAAGACGTCCTATACAAACACATAGACACAACATAAAGCAGTCCATTTAGACCAATGTCACTGCTTCATATTGTTCTCTCCCAAGGCTAATGCAGTGTGTGCGTGTGTGTGTGTGTGTGTGTGACACAGAGAGGGGAGGGGGGATAATAGTATTGTTGGTAATGGATGTGAAGGGCTTGAAATTGGATGTTATTAGGACTACAAGGCTTTACTACATACTTTACATGGACACAATGGAGTGGAAAAAAGGGGATGGGACTGGAGGGGAGGAGGGGGGAGTTAAAATCAGGGTGGCATTTTTTTTTTTACCCCCAAGGGTCAGGAGAAGAATACTGAAGCTGGCAACTTAAAAAACAAATGTTTGAAGTGGTGCGGTGACTTTTTGTGACATCCTTTAATGCAGCTGATATTCCATGTGGAGTATTTTCTGACTCAGGATGAAGAATGAGGCGTGTGGATTAGAGTTATGGATGATATGGGTTGGTGGAAATGTACTTTAACACATGTACAGGACAAAATCAGTAAGGGGGCGCCAAAATCAGGAATGAGGAGCTTTAAATGTTGCAGAGTAATATGACTGTGAGTTTTTACGAGGGCAGATTGTTACTTCCTGGCACGCCCAATATTCTCCCTCGTCCTGGCCGAGAAATAGTCCCAAGTGAATCCATAATTATTGAACTGACAGACATGAGAAATGTGTCATATGCTTGGGTTATTCTTGGCAAGTCAGAGGCAGAAACAGAAGAAGGAAAACCCTCTTGTTTGATTTTTATTATCAGCTGAGTGCTTATTAGTTTTTAATTCTGTATGAATATGCTTTTGTACCCTGAAGTAGGAAGCCTAAATGTTAGGCTGCTAAACAAGCACCTCGAAATGAAATTGGGAGGCCAGGTGTAAAATTTCAGTCAAGGTTGTAACATCATAAATGTTATTCTCTTAATTTTGGCAATGCACCAGTTCGAAATGTGAACTTTTAAAGCCTGAGATAATTTGAATCCACGGTGAAGTCTCTGTGAGGAAAAAAAGGAGGACAGGAAAGAGTTGATGGAGGGAAAAGTAAGAGCAGACTTTAAAGATGAGGGAGAGATGATTTCGTGAAAAAGAAAGTGGGACGGGCAGAGTGATGAGAGGGGAGGATTTTGTGGGGGAAGTAATCAAAGAGCAGAAGAAAGACAGGAACAAAAGAGAGAGGGAAAAGGAGGAGGCGGAGAAACAGAAAATGTGAACGCAGAGCCGAGAAGGTGACGGAGGTAGGAGGAGAATAAAACAGAGACAAAGTTTTACTAAAAAGATTTGAATAAAATGCAAGGCACACAGCAGTTATAATGCCTCTTCAGATCAGGGCACGGTCACTCCTTTGGAATAAATGAATAGTAATTGATTGGAGAAAGAGAAGAACATAATGCCCAGTGTGGCTCCTTCACCACCCACTAATCCACCGAGGAGGGGATGAGTGCCCTTTACGTAGGTGTGTGTTTTTTGTGTCTTAAGTATCAGTCTCCAGTCTGTTAGCCGAGTGAATAGAAGTTGTTTGACAGGCAGATATTAGGCCGTCATGGCCAGCGTGAATAAAAGAGACTCGGATAGCAAGAAACATAAAACAGTCATTAATGTACGCACTCGGGCTCTTCTCTGGAGGAGACAAAGACGAACACGTGCTCATATTGGCACGCTTATAGCCGAAGGCACACACTGACAGACACACACACGGCGAGGGCCAGAGGTGACCACGGCATCTTTTCCTGAAACAGCAAAGGGATAATGGCGACGACTGAAGGGAGAGTAAATTATAGGAAAGAGGGTGAAATTAATCTATAACTTATGCACACACACACGGAAAATCAATTCACAGAAACTCTGAAAGAAGCCTTTATTTTTAGTGTTTTCAATGAAATGAGTTCATACACAAACAAAGAATACATGCTTCATATACTGTGGGATAGACGTGGACATGGTCTCTTTTGTTTTGAAGTAAAGTCTACGTTGAGGTGCCTTATTCCTGCAGTACTTCTAACGGCCAGTAGGGGGCGATCTCATGGAACCAGCTGATGTTTGATTCTGTGGATAGCTACAAACTTTCTGCCGACCTCCAGTGACCCCTCCTCCTTCAAGGGCACTTGGGGCAGCAAAAGCATCCTTTGGTTTACTGTAGCTTGCAGCACAGGCTGGATTCAGCATCTTTATGTGTAGTTGTGCTTTCGTCTGACACTTTGATTCCTTACCTGAGGAGAAAATACGTCTCTGCAACATCCACCACTTTGTTTGCACGCTTGTTGCGAACCCTGCATGCTTCTGTTCATGCAGAGAAGGGAGGGAACTGCATTGAATCAAAGTCAGAGTGAAAAACTTTCAAAGCAGTATTTCATTGAATTTCAAGCTTCTCCTGAAACCTGCAGCGTGTGCTATCATTGTTACTCTTTAATATGTCTTCAGGCGGTCACCTGTCACTGCACACTGATGGCAGCCGCCTGCTAAATGATGCATGCTGGGAACAGTGACCAGCGGCATGCAGGAGAGGAACAGTTTTCTTTTCTATGTCTCCGGGGAAATCAAGGTTGTGAGAGTCTGTGAATTAAACAAACCTTCTCCTTTGAAAGTTTTACGCAAACTGTGTGTTCGTGTAGTTGTTTGTGTCAGAAGGAAATGAAGCAGTGGAGGAGGAGAAGGTCAAGTTATAGTAGCTCTGAGAATAGTCCTAAGCTTCTCTAAGAGAAGACGGGAATAAAAGAAAACGCTTGAGCATGCTGCTTTCCATGAAATGTACCCTTCAATCTTAGAGCAAAAGAAGAACGGTATGAAAGGGACGAGAGGAACGGGCAGACTGAAGGCTCAGCGAGGACAAACTAGCACAGAAAGTTCAGAATAAAATGACACATACAATCAATGTTCAAGTTACCTGACAACGAAGACTTAAAGAAGGAACTCTTTCTTTCATGTTGCAGTTAAAGATAAGTTTAGAAGGACGGACAGACCGAGAGCTCAGTGAGGAGCAAACGAAAAGTTCAGATTCTTTATTGGCGCTCAATAAAAATACACATAACATCTATCTACAAGTTAAATGTACCCTCTAATGAGAACTTTACCTATATGTGTGTATTCAGGAGTTGTTTGTGTGTTCATCAGAGCTCTTCATGTCCCTTCAGGAGACCACTACTCCCCTCACAAGGCTTCCTTCCAAACCTAGAGGCTACATACACCTGAGTAGCAGATCAGTGTGTGTGTGAGTGTGTGTTTACTGTCCATTGCCATGTTGGGGACCATCCAACTGGCAGAGTGAAGATGGCAGCCTCCCTCAGTATGAGTACAGTACACACACATGCACATACATCGAGAGTGTAAATCAGAAGAAATCATGTTGTGAAGTGGTATACAGTAACTGGCAGCGCAGGTTGGATTTCAAGAGGTTTTAAAGACAGAGAGAAAATCTGTCTTCAGATGTTTCAACCCGCAGAAATCATCAACCTGTCATGTTAAATGAGTCCAAGAGTCGGTTTCTGGAACAGCATACCTGATTTACTTCTTCACTTGGAGGAACTTTTGATAGAGCAGGTAAATCCCAAGATTCCCAAAGGTGTACAAACTCCAACTCAGATATTTATTGGTGCAGAAAAACACCTTACTTGAGATATTTGCTTGCTCTGCTTGAGAGAACTTTATCCCAACCTTGTGCATTTGGCTTGGTCCATTTCTCTAAGTATGATGCACCGTGTCCTGGATGTTCTGGACCTGATTGTTCGAAAGTAATCCATTGGATCAAGTCTTAGGTTGTTTTGTGCAAAAACAGAGTCACAAAATGGGTAAGGAATCTTAGTTCTTATCCATAAGAGACCTCCAGATGTTGTTTAAAATCTTGTCTGACCATATCTCCTGGGTGGTTTAGTCTCCTTGTCTTAGAGCTCATAGGTTCCTGGTTTGGAGTGGACACAGACTGGGATAGTAGCATGCTGTCAGGACCTTGTGTTTGAATGAGGTTTCCTTTAAATTTCAAAAGCCTGTTTTTTAAATACAACATGTAACAACACCAATAATTTGTGTCCTAACCCAGGGAATCTACCTGGAGCCTTGTTCTAACATTAAGGTCACCTGTGTGGTTCCATTTCAAGGAACTGAACCTCATCGGGCAGTGAAATTATCCATTTATGTAAAGCCCCGCGATGAGACCGACTTCCTCTCACACTAACATTTTCAGAATTCTCTGTTTTTGTGGAATTAAAACTAATACTGCGAGCTCTGGTAGTCAATTTGTGCAAATCAAACCTGCTTTTTGGCCGATTATCTATCCCACGGTGAGTCCACAGTACAGTGCAGGTGCTAGGAAACATTTTGGCAGCACATAAACATACAGCACATCATCCAACTGAGACAACACACTGTAAAATGTATTTCCCTGAATCAAAACAGGAAGCTGTTTAACAGACGGGCAATTATGGCAGGAAGCCCTTTATTTCATGTGCACATCAGAACTCAAACTCTGCAGGTTTGTGGAGGGGTACTAATGCAAACCTGAGGGGAGTCAGTGCACTTACAGATGCACACACTTTCCAGATTCAACTTTAAGTAATGAGTCGTGCAGATTAGATCTCAACTTAGCTCTGAGCAAACGAACGTCTGAATGTTTGGACTTCTTTAAACCAATGAGTGACGTCCCTGAGACTAAGTATTTGATACAGCCTATTGCATGTTAACTTATCATTCTGGGCTCTTGCTGAAACTATGATAGTTTCTAGGATACATGCAATAGACATCTAACTCTTATCATCTTCGTATAAGGTGATTCCTCCTCTGAGACATGGAAGTATATAAACTACAGATGTTCCTTTGTTAGCTTATTGGATGATAGGACTTTAGACCCTTCAAATACGCCTTCATCATTGATTGTTGCTGAGAAATGAGAGATTGAACAGATGTTTACATACCCGGGGCATCCTGTAAAGTTAAATTGCTGCACGGCAGAAAGAAATAAGAGTTATTACCTACAGAAACATATATTCTGATACTGTGTAGTGACCATCAAATGCCCCCTTTTACACACACAGCTCCCCATTAAGGCCTTTTAGAGTGCGTGCCCTCCAAAAACACACAAACCTCCTCACCCCCCACCCCCCCACACACACACTGTATATCTGTCCATCGGTGAATAAGGGCATATCTGAAGTGGACTGCGGGGTACTTAAGGCTATCTGCAGCTAATTCAAGATATGTGAAATTGAAGGGAGATATGACATGAGTGGAGAGAGGGAGGAAGAGGACGAGAGAGAGGGAGAGAGAAAAGAGGACAGAGAGATAGAGACAGAAAAAACAGAGAGAGACATCTTGGAAAAAGCTTTCAGATAAATGTAGAAATGATAAATAGAACCACACAAGGACAGAAAATGTATATGTGTGGGTAGGGCCGTGTTGTGAGTGTGTGTGTGTGTGTTTCAGGTGGTTACGTATGTGTGCTTGTTTGTGTGTGTGTGTGGGTGACTTTGAGGTGCAGTCCTTGGCACACAGATGCCCCTCCATTATCTGCCTGTCTTCGTCCGCTCAACCTACTCTGCCTCGGGCAACTCTCTACTTTAAAGAGCTGTCCAACGGACACACACACACACACACACTGACACACACACACAGGCACACACTCACACTCCCTCACTCCACGTTCCAGTGGGGCAGGGAGGTTTGGCATGGAAGTGTTTGGCTAACAGCTTGCAAGAGTAAGGTGACATTTCTCTGTATGCAGAGCAGCGTGTCCGTGTGTGTGTTTACGACAGGCTTGTGTGTTTCTACTCCTCGGCTGGTGTGTGTATTTCTGGGGTGCATGTTTCTAGATTTTTTGGGAGGATCGGATGTCTTGACGGAGAAAAGATTTGTGAGGGTAAAGATAGACACAAATGCAGACTTATGAGATCAGAGTTACTTTGGGGATCCATCTGTTCGGTTTCTGAGCACTTGAGATTACATGAGGTCATTCAGGAACCTTTTCCTCATGAGGGACTTGCTGCAGCACGTCAGGGTCAAGTCTTTCTTTCAAGTGTGTGCAAGGAAAATATAAAAGTTGAACTGTATGACTCATTTGACTGTTATGCAGTGCTTAACTGATGCATCTAAGTCCTCTCTTGTCTTATATCTGACCTCTTAAACAATAATCCTGTGAGTCTGCATCAGAAATATCCCTTTAAGCCACTTTAGAGAAGAACACTTTTCTTAAAGTTAGACTTATTTTTAACCCTATTTTCTCTTTAAGTGACCTGGCAGATAAAAACAACATAGTTTGACTTGATGCATACAACAGTATCATCTTCATATGCGGTCATATCTACGCCTTGTCTCTTTTTGGACAATTTTTCACACTATGCAAACTACAGATGTTCATTTGCATGGCTTTGCTTCCATGAAAGGACTGTTAACCTCATAATACTTTTAGCTACCTGAAATAAATGATCCATTTGTTAATTTCTTTAACTTTTTAGTCTTAACGCTCATGAGGAAAGGCGCATTGCAGATATTGCAGATTAGAAAATTGCAAGATTCAATCTGACGATCTGAAAAACGCGCCGCTGTGTGTGTGTGTGTGCCTGAACGTGTGTGTCCCTATCGACCAATCAACAGTACACCTTGAAGACACAGCAGATAAGGCAGGAGATAGCCTCACCTTGAGACACACACTGTATCTAAACATATAGCACACACTCACACACACACACACACACTGTTCATTCCTCTCTGACCCGAGGCTTTTACACAATTTTCTCTCTTTTTTTTTTTAATAACCTCCGTGTGACAAAAAGGCTCTTACTTTGTGGCTGGTGCTCTGAATGGATTAATTAGAAAACACAAAGAGAGCTCAACCTCTGGCTCCTCTCCAGGTTTCTCCTCGTCGTCGATGAAAGACGAGCGGGTTGACTTCGGCGTTCGGAGAGAGTGTGGGGAATCAGACGCACTTCAGCTTCACGGCGTGATGACTGGTGCTGAGACAAAGCAAATAAAAGAATTAGACTGATCAGCGACCACAACATGACACAATTCAACTGCATCGTTAGAAACAAACCAATTACTGGAAAGATTAATGTAAAATCTTAGGAATCCAAGTCTTTCAAAGATTTAATGAGAGTGCATTCATGAAAAGACTTTTATTGTGGCGCTTCTTTCTTCCTTTTTCTTCCAGAAGACTAATTCTGCACCGTACAGTAGAAAGGTCAGTGCTTGTGTAGAAGTGTGTTCAAAGGTGAAACACTTTCACATGATTTCAATGGAAGACAAGGACGTGTGTGTGTTTGTGTTTGTGTGTGTGTGTGTGTTCACTTACTGCAGAGCTAAAGGGGAAAAAGTTGAAAGGCGTTCAGTCTTCAAGGAGAAGAAGCAGAAAACCAAAGAGCATCCAATCTGTATTTTCTTTGCTCCTTCTGCTCTTCTAAAGATCTGAAGTGTGTGAAACTTGCTGTACTGTAGGTACATTTCTTTGAACAAAACAAACACACATCCAGAGTTCACAGGGTGAAGCTTCCTCTGCTCTTTAGACTTGTCTTTTTTATCCCTCATGCCTGCAGCTCTTCTAAATTGCTGCTAAAACGCTCGTCTTTCAGCCTGAATTTACCTGATTATTTGTTTTTATTTGCAGTAATAATCATGATTGTCCGTGTAAAAGTCTGTGTGTGTTTGCATGAGTGTGTAGTGCTTATGTGAGCTATTAGCGGCTAAGTGGACTCTGTCGTCTGGCGCTATGCCCGGTCTGTTCCCTCAGGGGGGGGAAATTACGTCTTAAGACCGAGAGAAGGAGCGGCGCTCTGTCAATGTTTGGTTTCTGCTCTTCTGTGTGTGTCGTGGATATAATTGAGGAGGGAGGCCGGGTTTTCTCGCCTGGTTAGGTTTGCTCAGATAATTAAAGGATGAGGTTTTATAGTGTTTATAAATCTGGGTTATCACATGTTTCAAAACAACAACATGACAGTAGAATTAAATCCTTTATTATGGATGCACAAGATGTTTGCATACATTGTTTTTGTTGTTATCGTCAGGTCTCTTATGTCCAGTCGTCTAATTGTCAGAAAAGTTGAATTTTTGTGAGTTTTTTGATGATAAATAAGGCAGGAACAATGCCTTTATGGACAGTCATTAACTAGCACACAGGACTGAAGGCTGGTGGTGCTAGCTCTGCTTATGTTAGCCATCATGGGACGTCTTTACAGCGGAGGCATCATCTTGACAGCTCAGGCTCCTGCTCCAAATCACAGAGTATTTTGATCTCACTTTGCTACAACTGAAGTGTACATCATCCATCTTTGCATGCAGCCAATGGTAACTGCTGTGCATCAAAAGCAACACTCTTGTTGACACGAAGTTAGACACATTCAATCATTCAGGCGTCACCAGCAAAATAATCCAGAAGGCGAACAAAGAGATTAAAGATGCTGCATGATGCAATTCAATACGAATTACACCTCCACCTCCACCCTATCTGTATATCTTTCCTCTTTCTCTCTCTTATATATACCTTTTCTTTCAGCTTCCCTCTTCCTCTCACACACACACACACAAACACCCGCTCTCTCTCTCTCTAATGCATGTGCAGTAAAATGTGCACACAGATCCACATCCATGTTAAAGGAGAGCAGAGAAGTGACCTTGGTCCAGCCTGGGGGGCTTCAGCAGATGGAGAGAGGGGCAGAGGGCTCTGGCACGATCGTCTGCACACACTCACACACATATACACACTCTTATGGACGAATGCTCAAGCTGGTGGGGTGACATTGTGTGTGTCTCGCCTCAACACAATGGCGCTAGTTGGGAAGGAAATCCAAATGGGAACATCTTGATTTGGGAATGTCACTGCGTCCTAATTTTCTAATAAATCCAACACAAAGTTTATCTTTGAAAACAGACATACTGTTAGTCCTCCGTCTCATGTTCACTAACATGCGCTCACATGCACAAATCTGTTGTTGTTTTCTTGTTTATTTCCTCCAACAGATGTACATCAGAGAGAAAATAAAAGCGGCCATTCGAAATCGTTTGGTGACAGAAGACTTCATAAAAGGCCATTTGGTCTTCGCTAATTTGCCGATGTTTATGTGGGACAATTTCTTCGGCACCCAAAACTAGGGAGGGTGAAATGTGTGCGTGCATATGTCCGTCCAGATTGGGACGTGGCGCTTAAAAAAAAAAAAAAAAAAAACAGCAGCTAACGAGACGAGGAGGAAGGCAGCGCGAGGGGGGGGAGGGAGGAGGAGGAGCGAGAGGGAAGGACGAGGAGGGAGGGAACATTTGTGGGGCTACGACTCTTTGGAAGGGAAGTGCTGCCTGCCCACCTGTCTGCGAGGCTGCCAGCTGTAACACACACACACACACACACACACACAAACAAATGTGCACAGGCGTATGGGTGGTGATGCACACACAAAGATGTCAATGCAGAGACACATAAACAGGGAGGAAGGAGCGCGTGAAGGCAGATTTACTAAGTACGACAAAGGCCTGATTGATCATTCGTTATACGTTTAAAGTTTGCAAAGAAATTAAAAAGCTTTGTTCTGATAAAATATTTTGGCACTAGCGTCTTTATAAAACATGCACATAGTCTTAGCAAGGTTTCTGAAGAGGTGCATCCTACTTCCTGTGTGTGGAGGCGAAATAAAGGTAGCTTAAAAGTGCAAATGGACATGCTTATGAGCATTACAATCAGTCTGTCTCTCTGATGTGGACTTTATGTTGCTGTCTCTGCAGACCGTTGGACTAACTAACATATAAAAGCACTTTATACACTTATACATAAACATACATATTAGCATTAGCCTCCTCTTAGTCGTCCTTGACCATGTCTGCCTCTGTGCAGCTTTGTCTTGTTTCTTAAGAAGCATATTCAGTCGGTCTTTAACAGTAGAAAGGGCCTAAACTGGCCTGATAGGAGACCTTGTAGTAACAATGAGCGTACGTCAACTTCCATTATCCTAAGAGGATAGGAGCACTTGTGTTTTTCATATTACAGAGGTCTAATTACTTTCACAGCCTTCAAAATAAAAGCGGGACAACAGAAGAGAAGTCATGCAGCGAGCATGAGGAAGAATGAACGTATGGGTCATTATGGAGACGTTTATCTGATTAGGAAGGGAGGGGAAGACACAAAGGAAGCTCTATAGAATCACACACATACACACACATCCACACACAGTGGGACAGGGGGAGCCAAGTTAGCCAGCGCTGGATCTGTGCAGAGATGTCTTCCAGATGAATAGGTGGTAATGAGCGTGTAGTGGAACTGATTCTCTCCCAGCATCCCCCCACCTCCTCCTTCCTCCTCCTCCTCTTCCTCCATCCCGACTCTCCCTCCTTCTCTCAGGGCTCAGGTGCGCAACACATGGCATCTCTCCCTCTGTTTTCCTGCCTTGTTTCTCCCTCTTTTCTGCACATTTCCCCCCCCTCAAACTCAGATTTCCTTGTTTTTTTTTTCTCCTTCTCTGTACAGAAATATTAGCAGACTTGTTTGAAGACTAATTATAGCTAAAAATGTTGAGCATGCGTCAGACACACACACACCTACACCTGCATCCCGCCGCCGACCACGCAGTTCACTCGTGTTCGCACAAAAGCCTCCAACTATGTGAAAACAAAATCCCGTCTCTTTTTTAAAGCTGCTCATTCAGACTGTCCTGCTCCTTTCATGTGCCTCGGCATTCACAGGAGACGGCGGGAATAATGACCAATCACAAATAATGACATCTTCAACAATGCACGCAGCTAAAGCAGCATTCAGACTTTGACTGAAGGGAATAGGTCAGCAGACTGGGACGCAGAGAAGAAAGGCGGTTACGTGCACTTTGACGTAACACATATTTAGATAAGAAAAGCTAAAAAGTTGAACAATTTGAGGCTTTTTTAAACCCTGAAACATGTCATTTCCCTCTAATCTGCAGCCATGTTTAAATATATATTAACTGCACTTTTCCTTATGGATCCATATGCTCCTTTTTTTCCTCACACCCACTCTCACACACTCACACGCACACACAGGCTCGTCCAGGGCAGGTCCTGGGGGACGGAGCCACTTGAAGGAGTGACTGCCTAATGAGGGAGAAAATCTGTTTTACCGTGGGACAGGAGGCTCAGGAGCAATCAAAACAGACTGTATTTACATTACACATGCACTAATTAAAGATGTAATTGACATCAACAAGGAAACCTCAGTGCGCCCCATTTAATCATTACACATTTATTTCTACTCTGGCTCAGAGGCGAGGCTGGAAAAGCTCCTGGATGGAGCAGGGAGGGGAAGTTCTGCTTATAGAAGTCTGCAAAACGAAGCACTGTCAGGTTTCCTGCCAGAGATAGTTTATTCTTTCACTTATTTTTTGGTATTAGAGCAGACAGCTGCAGCAAAAATATGTTGTATTGATGTATTAACACAATCCCTGCATAAAACAAGCGGTTATATATCATATGAAATCTTATCTTTAAGCCTCAGAGAGTAAATATTGCATGTTTGATGCAAAAAGTTGTAAAGTAAAGTGATGCAAATGCAAGCAGCTATGCATATGTAATCATTTAGTGTTCCTGAAGAACTCTGCAGACCTCTCTGCTTGCACATACTACAAATTAGGATCCTGTCTTTACTATATGCATGCATACATTTAATTGAAATATTCATGTTACAGTCACAACAGCCCGTCTTCTTCAGAAGTAAAAGCTTTGTATGAAATAGAAGCATGCATCTCATCCTCTGACATGTTTTAGTCTGCTTTAATAACAGCTGAAAACTCCTCACAGGAGCTTTAAGGTTGCATAATGTGTTATATTTTACAGCACATACAGGAGAGGAGGGGAGCTGGAGTTAAGGTGGAACAATACAGGCGTGCAAAAGGTCAAAAGGTAGATTTAGAGAAACTAAGTGTGCAAACAAAGACACTAACAACATTAAATTAAACTGATTTTGGCTTGTTTGGTAGTAAAACTGTGAAAACTGTTGCAGAAATCAGGCATAAAGATGATACTGCACCAGGGCATGCAGCTACATCAACATCTGCTCACCTTGTTTGCAGAGAATATCTGTGTTCCCATAATAACAGACAGAATCTCACTCTGCAGGTCTGTCATATTTTCTCTGTCACATGCATGGATAGATATTTAATACTGTACATATTCTTTGATTTGAAGCAAACGCTGTTTTTCAAATTTTCAGTTTCAGAGAAAAAAAACCCAGCACAGGCGACACACACACATCTTACACACTCATACACACACAGGTGTAGTTATCCAGGGATTATGAGGGAGTGTGTTCTCCGATAAAGAATCTGTGTTTGACTTTGGGATCTGTGTCGGATTCAGTGTGTGATCGGCAACAACCGGCCTCGGGGGAAAAATAGACAGAGAGAGAGAGCCAAGCGATAGAAATTAATACAAAAGACTTTAATTTACTTAAAATAAATAAATAATACTTTTTTTAAAATGATGGAGGAATAAAAATAACATGTTTTTATTACTGATTTCAGCTGAAGTTTGTAGTTTCTTGCTCTCTGTGCAAACAAACGTCTGCCTCATTTTCACCAACAAGAAGTAGGACTGAGGAAACAAGTGATTTGGGATGGAGGGATATAATGGTTGTGTGTGTGTGTAGGTCTGTGTGTGTGTGTGTGTGTGTGTGTGTGTGTCTGTGTATGTGTGTGTGTGTGTGTGCTTTGATAAAGAAGGAGGAGGGAGAGAAGCTGTGTTTGGGTTTGGGATCAGAGTGGAGACCGATGTGTGAACAGCACTCTATAAAGCACACAGATTATCAGGTCAACACACACACAGACATACTTACTGAACTGAACAAAAGAGGAGCCCACTGAAGTCCACACACGCACACACACACACTCACACACACACAGAGGAGGAGACGCCATCTGATAAGCGCTCTCAGGCAGGACAAATTAAATACACTCCAGGAGAGCCTCAGGAGAGCTGAGCGGGGAGAAGTGAGGAATAACTACTTTTTTATTCTCCAAACAAAAATTAATCCAGAAACAGAAACATGTTTCACTTAACTTGAGTCATTTAAGCATCAGAAATCAGATGAATACCCAGAAACCTGTTATCTACAGGGTTAGATGTAGAAAGGATGCCTCACTTGGTCTTAAATAATCACAAAAAAAAGTTTTAAAATGTTATTTTAATTTTAAAAAACATCTTAATGAGGAGACTATAAAGAGAGAAAAATCTCAATTCCAGGAGCAGAGAGATTCAGAGCAGAGATGATCCTGTCCCCACCTACTGGTCAAAGAATGCAACTACAACTTTAACAAACACTTCAACAGGCAGTGAGTTATAGATAAAGATAATACCAACTAGAGATGTAGATAATTTAGGAGTCTGATGCTTAGAATATTAAATATGTGCTGTGATTTATGTCACAGAGTCAAAGAGTGATTTAAGATATCACACTGACAAAAGTACATCTTATGTCGTCCTCTTTTATTCAAATGTTTTATATTTCTTTAATAATCTAACCTTTAATAATAATGTCACCTTTATTAAAGGACAAAACAGCAAAACATATATATTTCTGTTTGTATTAATGCAACAAAATTGGCGATCCAGCATGTAAAAAAATATTTGAGTGCAGAGGAATTCATCCAAATCTAAATCTAAATACAGGTTCTTTGGTTTTCAATATTAAGGTGTTTTATTTTTGCAGTTTTTCTACTTTAAACTTCACATTAATTCCCTTTTAATCCAAATTAAAGCAGGTTTTATTATTAAAATAGTCTTTCTTTATAATGAGAGGATACAAATGTTGTAACATAGATTTTTTCTCTTTAGGTTTTAATGACACTTTTGTAAAAATCTGTTAATCTAAATTATTGTAAGTTAAATCTCAGGAGTGTGTTTTCACTTTGCAACGTCTCACACAGGCGCATCACGTCCTTTAAGTTTTGACGTTGCAGTGTCACAAACATCCCGCTCATCAGAGTCCTCGGTTTGATCCTGGAGTTAGTGATCAGTCTGAGTGAACGGTGCAGGGCTCTGCATGAGTGGAAATCTACGACTCTATGTGTGCATGAAGCTTGTGTGTTTTATCCTTGTCATCAATTATGTGTGTGTGTTTTTTAATTGTGCAGAAAAGTTGAGGCTTCATTTGTGAACTAGAGAGAGAATTGTGTTCGTATGTGTCGGGATGCTTTCAGGACAAAAAGATACATTTGCCTCTGCGCGCTGGTTTCAGATTTACAAAATAAAACTCATTACCTGTGTGGGAGTGTGTGTGTGTGTGAGTGTGTGTTGTGGAGACAGATGGATGTGAGGCTGGCACCATATCAGAGAGAACATCAACAAAGAGATCTGAGCATGTGCACACACACACACACTCATGCACAAACATGCACACGCTCAGAACTCCATTGTGCTTACTTGTACCACAGCCCAGTTAGGTATTTATATGCTAAACCCTTTTAGAGCAGAGGTGTGTGTTGGTGTGTGTGTGTGTGTGTGTGCATGTGTGTGTGCAGCTACCTGAGGCTGCTTTTCGTCATCCCATCATGTCAAACCTGCAGCTCTGTGATGACAGGTAGCAACACAGAGGCTCCCCTCTGTGAGACACACACACACACACACTAAAAACAACCACTAATGCTGCGTGCGTTCGTATTTTTATCCTCCATATTTGTGTGTGAGTGTGTGTTTTTTTTAAATTACACACCAATCCAAACAGTTTTCTTTTTTTTTTTTTTCACAAGCAACAGCTGCAATTAGCCCTTTGTGGCTAAAACCAGTCTGATTAGACGTCTCGTTAGCAGCGTTAAGGCTTTTACTAACAGGACGCGTAGATAATGAGCCTGTGAGTGAACAACCAAGATACTAATCAGAGGATAAAACGCCCACATGTTTAATTGGAGGCAGGAGCACGAAAGAGGAGAGAGGAGAGACTTTTAAAGGGAGGGGGGGGGAGGAATACAAGAGTTAAGTGAAAGAGAGAAGGATGGGAGAGAGGAAGTGATACGAGGAACTTGAATTAAGATGTGGAATATAAAGAAACAGAGTTATTTTGGAATGCTCTATTTGGGAAATACACTTTATTCTTCTCTTTAAGCATCAAGGTGGTGCAACATATCGTCATCCTCACTTGTGTGGTACTGTCATCTTTAGGCCAGCACCAAATTTAGATATTTAGTCCCTGCAACTTTGATTCACTGCATAAAGACTCCTTGTGGTGGCGCTTAAGGGATCAAAAGAGTTCAGCAGGAAGAAGATAGTAAAGAAAAAGTTCTGAGATGTGCAAGTATTTAATTTAGAATTAGTATATTGTGTTGTATCTTATTTTAAAAGTACTGTCCTGGTTCGACTTGTAATCCTGATGCATTTCTTGTGTCATCATGGTCCAGGTGTCTGCAGGAGGACTTGTAGATCTGCAGCTTTGATGGACGACATCTTGGTAGAAGAGGAGAGAGACAATCATCTGTGATCTGAAGCTCTGAGGTAAGATGCATTTCAACATGACCGTGCAGAGAGAGAGAGAGAGCTCAGAGTGTGAATGTTATGAGTCCAGTTCACTCTCAAACCTGCTCCTCCTGATCGTTCTATCCCCGGCTCTATAAATACATACTTTGTTTGAAACTCAGAAACATTATTTACTCTGATTAATACAACATAATCTCCACTTAACATGGAGGTCATTGAGGTGCTGATGCAGAGTTAACACCCTCCCCCCCACACACCAACACCCAGGGGCACTCTGGGAATTTCTTTTAGCTAATCACATGTTTCACAATCCTCACTGTTCTCCGGTCTGAACATATATTATACTGCAGGAGAGTGCAGAGAGAAAAGGGCAGCACTTGCAGCAGCAGCATATGGACTGATGCAAATGGGCTTTAATAGTCACGGTGAGTATTAATGCGACACATGCTCTCACCTCTGTCACCCTCACCTTGTGCTATTATTACCAGGCCTCACACACACAAACACACACATGTTCCCTTTCTGCGCCGAAGCATTAGCATTTTTCCCCGATTCAAAACAATGTGAAGTTGTACGCACGGAACGGACATATGCAAATGACCGTGCAGCAATTTGCACAAACAAAACCTGCAGTGTCTGAAGAGGAGGGAGCGGGGACGCCTGCACACGTTAACACAAGGTCCAGCACGTGTGTGTGTGTATGTGTGTGTGTGGTTGTACAGGCATGTGCTGGAGTTAAATTGATGCAAAGGCGATAAAACAACATAACAAGGTAAACTTTAGACTTTTCTTTTTGCATGTTATGAAGTTTTTATCTCTTTTTAAATATTGGAGCTGATGCACAGGTGTCAGACATTCTTACATCAATCAATCACATCATGAGGTTCAACCAATCAGAGTGAAGTTTTTAGCACAGCTGGGTAATGAATAAGAAAGCAGATCAAATCATTCGATCTGGTTTTTGAATCTTGGGCACTAAAAAGCTGACTCAGTGAGGACAAATAATGTTAAAAATACAAATTTGGCAATGATTAATAAACCTCCTATAAAAATAATTCTTTAACCAAGACAAGCTGATCTATTTTTGCTCCATCTGGTTGAAAAATTATCACAACAAAATGTTTTTTTTGTTTTGTTTTTTTGACGAATGTAACCGCTCCACTTTGGATGAAAGCTTTTTTTTTTTCTTTTACCATGTGGTCTTTTTCCTGTGAGTGACAATGAGAGGAGCTGAACCCTGTGAAGCACCATAGTGGCATTTGGAGTGGACACACATACACACACACACACACACCCTACTCCACACACACACACTGTCATTACCATCGCTGCGTCGAGCCAGAACTCAATCTCAAAGTGCACCAGATGTGCTCGCTCGTGCAATTATTCAGGCAAAGACATTGGCTCAGATGTATTTATATTTGTGTGTGTGTATGGTTATGAGTGTGTGTGTATGTGTGTGTGTGCATACGGTCTTGTTAGAGCTGTAAATGTCTTCCATTTGAGCTGCTGGCTGACCTTCTCGCTCTCGTTTTTTCATGTTTAGCCTTTCGCGGCGTTCTCACCTTTTCCTGCCAAGTCAACTGTAGACTCATCTCTCTCTCTTTCAATCTCCAGTTTTTAAATCATTTCTAGATCTTTCTCTTTCTCCAATCTGCATCACTCTGTCTCAAATAAAGTCATCTTTGGATTTAAAAAAAGAGGCCCTGTGCAGACATGCATCCATGCATTTTATTCACTTTGTTTTCCTTGATAACAATTAATAAAACCACTTCTATTGAAGGTAACATTAGAGTAGGTGAACGGGACTTCTGCAGGAACATTTCTGACCTCATTCAGCTCTCCTTCTTCTCAGAGCAAGTGTCTCAACTTTGAAAATTGTTGCTGTTATCACTACGTCTTCTGGTTGAAGTTGAATTAGCAGCTTAGAGATGCTCTCTCCAGCTCTGGATTGCAGGGCAGGATGCTGCTCCTATCAGAGATGGTGGGGGTCCAGTAGCTCCTCAGGCCGCTCTCAAGTCTGTGCCCGCTTTACTGTCCTCCTTTCCCCACTCTCAAGACCAGCCTGAGACCACATTTAAGTTTTTACCACAGTGTCAACAGGCAGAGGGGGAATGTGCTGGACTCCTTTCTGCAGATTGATTTGATATGACGCGTGTGAAAATGCAGATAAGCTTTAATCTAATATCGAGTTGCATCTATTTTAGTTTCCTATCACGATGAGGTCCTATCGCTCCTCAACCAGCCTAATCTGCAGACTGCTGCTGGTGTGACTGCGGCTTCTGGCCTGCAGCCACTGAATCACATCATGTTTCCTGTGATGGCGCCCGCCTCCTCTGCAGAGGCCTGCCAGGCATCTTAAAGTGCAGTCATTAGGCGCCCACTTGTGTAGGTGTTCTTGCAAGAAATCTTGTCAGGCAGATACCTGCTGTCTAATTAGGCAGGCAGCACACACACTAGCTCAAGGGGAAGACGCGACAAAGCACAGTCAGTGCAGTGTGAAGGAGTGTGTGTGTGTGTGTGTTAGTGTGTGTGTGTGTGCTAATAATGACCTGAGGCTCAACCTGCTGTTGAGAACTGTAACTTGTGACTCAATGCCTTTGTTCACCCCGTAACATCTGGCTCTGACCGAAGGCTGTCATTGTGTGTGTGCGTGTTTGAAATGCATCCAAGCTGAAAGAGTGTGTGTGCATGTGTGTGAGTGTGTGTGTGTGTGTTTGAGGGTACTGATGCGAGCACAGCAAGGACTAAGGCGCGAGGAGTTGAACATCGTCGTGAAAACCTCTGAGGGGGAAAAAAAAGGCCTGGAAGCCCCTTCTGTCAGCTGGGCTCTGCTACACTTCCCCTCGACTGCCTTCACACACACACACACACACACACACTTTCGCACAGACACACACACACACACACACAAGGTCCCTCCGGAGCACCAGATTAAGGTCTGAGTGAGTGTGAGCAAAACAATACCCCAGTGTGTGTTTGCGGAGCCGTGGCTAATTGTGTTCATTTGCTGCTCAAGTTGAGACAGCTAGGACACTGGAGGGGTGTGTGTTCTTGTGTGTGTGTGTGTGTGTGTGTGTGTGTGTGTGTGTGTGTGGCAGAGAGAGAAGGATGAGAACAAGAAAGAGTGATAGGGGGAGGATGGAACAAGGACAGATGAGCAACAGAACAAGTGTGTGTGTGTTTACGAGGAAGTGCAATGTGAGGCCATGCAGGTAATCCTCATTATGAAGTGGAAGTGTTCATTTGTGAGGTGTGTGTGTGTGTGTTTGTGTTGATATGTGTGTGAGGTGAGCTGAGCATTTAAGAGAGCGCTAATTTTTTCCCTCCGTACATCTGCCCGGCCTCGCACGCATTACACACTAAGATGCACTCGCTCAGGTTCTTGGAAACGCACACAAACACACATATTTTTAAACACATGCTCGCTGGCGTTTCGCATGGATTCACAGCTCATGCTTGCACACCACTTAGAGGAATTAAAGCGCTGTTTGCCTTAATCTTTGAACAACACACACTCGTGCCAACAAACAGAGAAGTTAGTGCTGAAGCTGGAAGAGGGGCGTCTGTCTGTGAGACCGGCTGGACAACTTTAGACGAGTTATACATGATCTGTGATAACCTCTTGAAGACCCCTCTTATTTACTCATCATCCACAATCCATCAGAGACACTTCTTCAACTTGTTTTGGTTGAAATATCAAAGAAACAGATTTTATTTTGGTGCAGAGAAGCTCTTAATCAGCTCTTATCTGTGAGGAGGGAAATCAGCACCATGGACAGAGCAAAGGTTCCCTTCAGGGGCTTTTTGAGGAAGACTTCAGGGGACATATTCTGCCCAGCAAGGCTTTTTAAATCTTAGATATTGTTGTGAAATGATGACGGATTGATGAGATTAATTCTGTCACTGTGACTCTTGTAAATGCTTTCTTTTTAAAGAGTTTAAACCTTGGCTTTCGGGTTGTGTAATGTTGACATTTGTACTCCTGATTCCAGGAAGTGTCCAAAACTAGAACACCTTTTCATGTGAGAACACTGGATGTGAGAAAGTCAGTAACTCTTCTCATTGTAAGTTAAAGAACAGTTTCAAATGTTGAATCTTTAACACTTTAAGATTCATGAGAGGCATCTGAAGAAGTGAGACTGCAGACAGATGTTGTGGTGCATGTGAAGAGTCTGGTAACCCAGCTTCTCTTCCTCCTCTTTGGCTTCTTCTTCTTCAGCAGCATGTCTGCTATCATGCTCTCCAGCTCATCCATCCTGGAGGAAATCTCACGCTCTCTCTCTCCATCCACACCTCTGTCTTCTCCTTCTGTGTTTTTCCAGGAGCATGATGGATCAATCCTAAAATCAACAGTTTGCCTCTTTTCTTGCCTTTCCTGCAGATTGATGACTACAGTTTGTCTCCAGAGATCTGTATCCCTTGTAAAAAATCTGATCTTCCTAGAAATGTAACTCTTTCTATGAATGTAACGACCGATAAGAATCAAACACTTCTCAATGTAAAGCGTATCGATATCTGAAAGACAGAAAAGCGTCCTCATGTTCTTCCCAGTTTCATTGTTCGAGCCACGCTCCATCGTCTGTATTTCAGCTGCACTTTGAACAAAGACACTTTGGCCTTTGAGTTGCGTCATGTTTAAATTTCCCCGTCCTGATTTGAGGCATTGACCAAAAACACAACAGTTTTTCATGAGGGGACGTTAAGTAGCTGTTTGTCTTTAAAAACAGAACAATGGAGGGCGACTGTTGGTGCTGAAGTCCCAGCGAGACAAAACATGAAACCGAGGCAGATCAATGGCAAATAATGTCATCTTAGAAGGTCATACCTGGACCTTTCGCTTTTGTCAATACAAACACACACACGTCCTGAATATGCACAAGCTTTGCCATCTTTATAACATTTCTAATGATAAAACGACACACACAAACGGCAATAATAAACTTGCACACACTTGCACTTTGTGTCTCTGTGCCTGCCTCACATGTAATCTCTGCAGGCTACTAAGCAGTATTAAACCTCCCTGCCTGGCCACGCTGTGTTTTTCCCCGACGCTAAGTGTCCCTCTCTCCTCCCTGCCCGGGGCGAGCGAAGGAGAAAATAAACAACTAAAGAGACAAACAGCGAGAGCCACTTAGAGCCACTTAAAGCCAAGGCTCCTTCCCACAGCGAAGCACTTCCCCGGGGCTCCTGATGTCTGCCCGCCACGCTGGGAGACGGAGGCGCACAGAGAGAGAGAGAGAGAGAGAGAGAGAGAGAGACAGAGAGAGAGAGAATCAGAGAGAGGGAGGGAAATAAGAAGAAAAAGTTTCAGTGGGAGATGAGACACAAGGGAGTGAAAATAGAAGCAGAGATAGGAAATCTGTGACTTTTGTTCTCGGCTGAACGTTAGCACACTGAGCCTCCCGTAACGAGAGGAGAGGCAGACTTATAAGCAGTGGCAGTTACCTGTGGAGAGGAGACATCGATCTGAATATAGACCCACTGATGAGTGAAGACACACACACAGACATCCCTGCTGCGGCACAAAGGATGAGCCAGATTTTCTCTTTTACTGTCGTCTTGAAGAATTTGGTTTTAAGCTTTTAGGATGATACTCTGCTCTCTTAGTGAGCAGACTGTCTTAAAGGAATCATTGCATGAGGTGCCTGAGCTAAACCAGCGCCCCCATCTAAGGCCTACAGGATCTGACTTGCGTGACTCCCTTCCCGTTACCATTCCTGCCTTTCACCTCCTTCTCTCTTACCTCGCCCTCTCTCCTCCTCTTCCTCACTTTCATTTCCATCCCTGCACTCAACCTCGTTCCCTCCACTCGGCCTCCCTCCTTTCCTTCCCCCCTCCTCCTATTCTATGTCCCCCTGACTGCGAACCCAAAGGTCACCTCTCCCCTGAGAGCCCTGTTTACCTGAACCGCTCCCGTCTTTTTGACATTCACCTACTTGGAGATGGAAGGAGAAAAAGGAGGAACAAATGTAGCTCTTGGCTCTGAGGTTGGTCCCGGAAATTGGGCACTGAGAGAGAACAGGTTTTTTAAAGAGAGAGGACAAGACAAGTGGACAACATATGCATATTTTCTTCAGCTGTTTTCAAACCTGAGGCAGTAAAACATCTTAATACTCTGAAATTTAAAACCCCAGTCCTTGAGATGCATCCACATGAAGCTAATTGATGCTCCATTGGCACATAAAGCATGAAGTTCTATGAGACAATTCACACATGGCACATTCAGCGCCTTGAAAGGCCTTTGTGCCATTAATCTCCAAAGGGGCTTCAGGCTTTTTAAGAGGTTTGCACAGAAAAGTGAAATAAGTGGCCACTTTATAAAAGCATGTAGCAGCAATATCTAAAAGAATAACCTGTTTTCAGTGCACCTGTGTCACACACCGTGTTATTGATGGAATCAGAAGTGGTTAGGTGTTGAAAGGAGTGGCTTTATTCTTTTATTTTTGCAGGTGAATGTTTTTAGAAGTTCATACATTGAGCTCATAGAGATGTCTGTGTGAAGTAGAGGGACAGATTTCTCATATGACAGCTTCTCCTTCTGTATTCATCTCATGTATATTCTGCATCATGAGTTTTTGGAAGCAATTGAAATAAAAAAAGCAGAGATCCCCAACATGGAGCCCTGAGGAACACCTTACTGGATGTTTTGGCCTCATTTTACTGAGCCACTTATCACAGAAGCTGTATGTAGACTAATAATATAATGAGCATTAATTATTGTCAACATGGGTTAAATTAAATCCCTGTCACCCTTCCAGTTTCCAGAAAGTAAGAAAATGTGAAAATATTTATGTTTTTAATGAGATTAATTTGTATTTGAGACAAAACAAACATTAATTGAGGACCTAATATAGATCCTTGGGGAACACCATGTCTGATTATATAATATGCATTTTTTTAAATAATTAAAGTAATGAATAAGTTTTAAAAATAAGCCCAGCTGCTTCTTTAGATATATATTATTTTAGTTCAGTAAGTATCCCGTCGTATTCCTCCTTCCCTGTTTTTTTACTCTTGCAGAGTGTGTGATGAGAGCCTGCTGGCCTTCGCTGTCACTTACACGGCTAACAGTGTGTGTTTTTGTTGAGCGTTATGCATGCTGATGGTGACCCAGACCCCCACCGGGCCTCCCACTCCTCAGGCCCTCCCCTCCCAGGGTGAGGGCAGCAGGACGGGGTCAAACAGACAAAATGTACCCCCCCTGCTCCATGGAGGCCTGCCCAGGGCCATTAGTATCCATTACCAGGAGGCATGGAAAACCACAGCCTGTGGCGCTTCATTTACACACACTCACGCGGACGCACACGCTTTTTGCATGAGCAGACTTGCAGAAAAGATGGAAGTCTGCAAAATGATCCTGGAATATTGGATTCAAAAGCGTGCATATCAGCAAAAACATCCCTATTAGCTCGTGTGGATTCACAAGGAATGATGGAAATATTGTAACATGATGCAAACACATGAATATTAGTTAAACACACACACACACCACACAGTGAATCCGGCCTCCAGCAGCTTGCGACAGAGGTCCTTACTTCAAACAGACATTCTCCGATGGGATGACCTTCTGGGAATCTGTGGGGTGTGTGTGCATGTGTGTGTGAGGACATAAAAGTCACCTCCTTCTGATACATCTAAGTCACGCACACAAAAACACACACACACACACAGACACAAAAGCGATGAACACACACCTCTCTACCAAACAGGTGCAGACTAAATGGTTATGAATGGGCTGCTGGACGATCCAGCGCAAGTTTTTATGGTTGGTAATGTCATTTTAATAGAAACATCAGGAGCAGCAGGCCGACCCATCTGTCCGAGGGTGACGTAGACGTGATAAAGATTGGAAAAAAGAGATGAGAGTATCGGGTAGAAGGATCGAATGTGTGGAAATTAAAGAAAGAAAGAAGCCTGAGGAGAAGATTGAGTCGTTTGTGCATCCTTAGACACTCTCCGTTCACTTCTTGGCTCCTCGAACGAGTGTGTGTGTGTGTGTGTTGAAGTGCGTGCATGTGCATGTGTGTGTCTGGCAAGTCAGCTGTGGCGGGCTAACAAGCTGCACCCGCAACAGCCAATTATCTAGAGCATGGCAACTGGCCCATACCTGCAAGGTGTGTGTGTATGTGTGTGTGTGTGTGTGTGTGTGTGTGTGTGATTCAGAGCGTGGCAGCTGTGTCATACCTGCGAGCGTCTTCAGGACACTCTCCTCGTCTGTAATGGAGCAGAAGCAAGGGATTGTGGGAGCGGTGAAGGGCAAAACTGATATCTTCTGCATCCCTCTCGTCCTTTTCTCACCCTGTCTCCTTCCCACGTGTGCAGGGGGGGGTTGGGGGGGTGGCGTGGACGTCTCCTCTCGCCTTTCCTTGGAGGGCAGAGAGGAGACAGGGAGCCAGAGGCCATGTAGGTACACACACATTCAACATACACACGAGTACACTTGGACAGAGCGACTGCATGAATAAACAACTCTGAGGTTGTGAGTTAGAATCGACTTTGTTACCTTGAGATGACAAATTTGACGAAAATAAAAAGTGGACATGATGGAGAAGAGATATAAAAGTGCAGCGCTGCAAGTGGGTTTCGTTTGAGGCGTCTCTGAAAAGATGGCGAGGATTTGAAGGATTAAACACACCACAGGTGAAGACAGGTAGCACCGCTCGCTGTTAAGCCGTGTATGATTAGCTCTTCCTTCCATTCTTCCCTTTCCTCTCTTCCTCTTTTCTCTCACCGTGACCAGAAGAAGTTCTTCTGCACTGCTGCCCCTCCATCCATCCTTCCAAGCAGAAAACCAACACACACACACATAAACACACACACAGACGGACAATCCTCCCACCTACCCACACACACACACCTCCTCCCCTCCCACCCCCACCACATGCATGCACACTCACCACCGGCCACACCAGCGGAGGCCTTCAGGCCCGGCCATCTGCTGCCCACCACCCCCCCCTCTGCAGCGCCCACCTTCCCAACATATGCAGCCCTTGCCCTGGGTAAGGTGGCGGGGGCACTGGCCTCGGCCCATGCCAAGAGATCGGGGTGAAGGAGCACATATGCAGCCCAGACGGCGAGTGTGAGAGGGAGAGGGAGAAGACGCAGAGACAAACCAAGGATTAGACGGCTCCCTCCTTCAATCTCTCCACCCCATTTCTCGCTCTGCCTCACCCATATGGCTGGTTTCTTGCGCCTTCACACCAGCTCAGTGACCACCAAGGTCGCACCCTGAGCACTAGCAAAAGGCTATCGCGGCCTCGAGCGAAGGGAGCAGAGAGAGAGGGAGGAAAAAAAGTGAGGGGGGGTGGATGATGGTGGCGGGGCTGGCATTGTCACTGAGACACCTCCTTTTTTTTCCATCCTTCACTTCCTCTCTCCATCTCTTCCCTCTGTTAAATCTCGCCTCAGGGCATTCTCCGCCACAAAAAAGGCAGGAAAAAAAAAAAGAGTGTGGCACTTTCATCCTCCCATCATTCTCTCCATCCATCCACCCGACCCTCTGTCTCCTCCGGATAAGACGTGTGTGTGTGTGTGTGCGGAACAAGCCGTATGACAGCAGGGGTGGACGTTTTGTTTCAACGCTAACATTAATTACATTGACTATTCCAAAGTCGTCCATTTTTCATGAGTGTTCTTTTGCATGCACGGGCGATGCACCACTCTGCTATTCTCTTTAGTCTTCCTGAGCCTCTTTACACGTTCCAGGAAACCTGGCGCTCGTGTCAGTACCAGGTTAGGTTAGATATCCAACGGGGAATCCAGCCAAAAATACCTTGGAAAGTTAACAGAATGCAGTTGTGTTACTTTCAGCTTCTGCAGTGTTCAACTAGGTTAAAGTGGAGGAGGGTTTAGTCCAGTTTAAGGGACGTCAGGTTAAAAAAATCCTGATAACTCTGACCTATTTTTAATTTAGTGTGAAATGTTTGTATTGGTGTTGTGTGTCCTCGACAGAAGCCTCCAATGTCTGCACGGTAATCTCTTTTAACAGATGCAGAATCTGTGGACTGCATTTTGTGTTAGTCTCCATTTGGAGCATTAGAAATGGAGCAGTTTGGTGAAAATTGGCTGCATGCAGGAGAGCAGTCCATGTGGAGAGCAGAAAAGCAGAACACAGTCGGCCATGTTGGAATCCTAGAAACCTAGTGGTGGTCATAATTTTACAGCAAAGCTTCAATTAATGTCTTTAAAGAGAAATATTCACGCAAGTGCAGGAAACAGTCGACTCATAGAGAACGAATTGTTTGAGTATAGTGTATTAGATCCGATCGCACGGCGATGACAGGCTGCTGAGAAAGTTTGTCAGGATTCCACACACACGGGGGTAAACTGGGATTTTAGGTTTGGGAATACTCAGAGAGAGCACTGGAATCAGATCAGTACCCCGTGTTGGGATATTGGAATCGGTATCCAGTAAAGGAAAGTTGGATATGTGAACAATATGAAGTAGTTAAAGCCTCGAATGGATGTTTGCAATGTTCAGATGTTGGATTTTGGACTGCAGTGGGCGGAGTACCGGAGAGGGTTAGTGTATGCTTTTTAAATATATTGACAGATTGTTTCAAAACTGTATTCAGGTTTTTAAACAGGCAGACAGCATGTGCATAAGTCTCACATATTAGACATATAAGAAAGAACTTAAAGAGTGATCTTCCTGCAGGGCCTCCTGATATCTTTCTTTATATATGTTCATGATTTATCTTTCATTATGCAACAGATAAAATCTTTGTTCTCTGTTTGTGTATGAAAGCTCCTTCTCTCCTTGATCTTCTGCTTTTTTTTATACGACAGAAGATTAAGCTGTCTCATGTGTGTGTGAACAAAAAACGTGAGTGGGAGATAATAAGTGTGTGTGTGAGAGTGTGTGTGTTCTGCGTCTGATGGATCAGTGATTAAATAAATAATGCTAACCTTTCCTGTAACCTTTACCCCCCTCCCCAGCCCCCGTCTGACCTTACAAGACCCACGCACATTAAAGACTCCCTTTTCTCCTTCATCTCCTCTTTCTTCATCTCAACACATCTACATAAACTCTGTCGTTCGTTCTCTACTCCTCCTTTTAATCACTCACGTCAACTAATCTTACACTCATGTTTTCCTTTACGCCGGTTCAAGTTTATTTCCTGTTTCTCTTCCCATGCATATCCAGCCATCTCTCGTCTCTGCTTCCCCTGCTGTAAGTCTGTCACCAGTCGCACCCTGATCCCCCACCATGCAATAAAAAAAAGGTTCACCAGCTTCCTTCTCTTAGCATTAATCTGTGTGTGTCAGTCTGAGTGTGATCTTTAAGATCTGCAGGTTCAAACGACTACTCTCACCACGCCCCGCCACTGAACTCACCACGAGGTCGCTGAGACACCACCACGAGCGTGACTGTGTGTGTGCGCGAGTGTGTGTGTGACTCCCTGATCTCCCACTCTAATACCCTGAGGACCTTTGGTTCCTTAACTATGGGAGGTCCTAAGCAACCAACCCACATAAACACACACACACACGCAGGCTCACACATCTTCAGAGGGTATCAAAGATTAGACTTCAATCGTTCTCACCTCTTGAAGTCTTGAAGAACGAGCACCTCATGTGAAAGGTCAGCGCACGCCTGGAGAGCTACAACATAATCAATATGCAACGATGAAGATGATGAGGAGGATAAAAGACAGAAGGAAATGAGAGCAAATAGAGGCAGACGAAGAGGATGATAGATATCAGAAGACAGGAGTTAATACTCTCTAACCTTTATTTCTTATGACTCTGACTCTGCACTTGTTGCTCGGTCTCTTGTTTAGCCAAATATTAAAATAGTCCAGCATTTTCCAATATGGCGGCCACCACCATCCCCTCTTTGGGATACCAATGAGTGGCATGACCAAGACCCCGCCCATGTTTTGCACCGCCTGTGTCCTAATCTTCTTCATGCATCATGTAAATTATGGTAAATAAGGTACATTAAGACGTAGCAATGTGTATCCACCTTGTCGGCCATGTCGGTCACTTCTGGTTCCAAAGAATGAAGATGGCATGAGCTGAATGTCGAGCTCAGGTGTCCTCATGTAGACTCTGTCCACTTCTTTTATTCAGTCGATGATTTAAGCCCTGGTTTTTGGAACATGTTTGCCACCAGGTGCTACAAATCTTCCTCATTCCTCCGTCTCCCTGAAGGCCGCTGTAACTTTTCTCATTTGCAGACGTGACAGTAATAACACGCTCTCTCTCTCCCGCTGGTTTGAACTTGAGTTGGGTCCTGTTGTGCTGAACTTTGCTTGGCCCGGCCTGCTGAGTAACTGATTGAGATAGGAGCAGGGAGGCTTATCTCTGAGCGCTTGGTGTTTGGATACGTATGATGTCAGACCAGTTCTCATAATGCTTTCTAGGCTGCGTGCGCAGATAAGCTCTGGGATCTGGAGAAGGTAGAGACATATGCAGGTAGCAAACAAGACACAATTGAAATTGGAGCAAGAGAAAGGGGCCGGTTTTGTTTGTTGAAGTGTGTGTCTGTGTTCTTGCGAGTGTGTTTGTGAGCCTACTTTTACTCCCTGAGCAGTGACCGGAGCAGCGAGCCTCCCCGTCCAAGCACTTGGAAACCGTAACGAGGCGAGGAGGAAAGAGAAGAGGATGGGATGGGAAAGAAAGGGAGCAGTGCGATGGGGGAAAAAGAAAAGGGATGGAGCGCAAAGAAAGGAAGGAGAGAAGAAGAGCGGATGCAGAGAGAGGGAGAGAGAGACGGACGGACAGAGCGGCAGCACATGGAACGGCAACAAAACGGAAAAAAAGAACTGACGAATGAGTGGAACCGAACGAAAGGAGGAGAAGTGTTGGATTGAGGGATGAGAGGGAAGGCGAGGCCACCTCTTCTTCTCCCTCTCCTCCTCTCGTCCCTCCTCTTCCCCCCGTGAGAATGCAGCGCTCTCTCGCGTGTGTGTGTGTGTTGTCTTCCTCGTCAGATCTGCCTCGCTTTCATTCGCACACAAAGACGGGACGTAGACGTACCTGGCACAGGGGGACGTGAAGGAGCTGGCAGAGGTGTGTGTGTGTCTGTGTGTGTGTGTGAGGGAGAGAGAGAGAGAGAGAGAAGCAGATAAAGAGCTCACCTGCCTGGCAGACACGAGGGCCTGTCTGTCTGAGATGTCCCACTTAACACACTTAACCCACTCAACACCAGCGCAGGATCTTTTCCTCCTGCCTTTCCTCTCTTTTTCTGAGCTGCGTTCAAACACACATTCAGAAACACTCTGCATCTGCTTGGCATAGTTTGACTTTTCATATTTCATGTAACAATGGGAGGATTTCTCCAAAGAGATGGAACTTTTTTCCCTTTTCCCTGGACTCAGCTTCTCTGCAGGAGTGACTACTGAAAATCAGCGCCTCGGTTTATCCTCTAAATCTAAAATAAAGACGACCTCATGTGCGGAGAGGTCGTCAGGATCTCTTGTGTTTAACTGTGAGTCCTTAAGTGTGGGCCACAGTCCCCTGGTGGGCCATGAGGGTACTGCAGGTGGCCCTCTAAGGGTCCTAATTTATCAAATCTGTCTTATTTTGCTGCTTTACAAATTATGTGAATGTACAGGAGTTAGTATGTCCAAAGTTCAACCTTTAAAGTGTTTTTCTGTGGGTGCAATAAATCAATATGTACCCAGTTTGTAGTCTGCAGAGTAGATCTGTCCTCTTTCGTTGGTTTAAGATCGCCACCCAAGACTGAAATCTAAGAGAGTCCCCCTCATGTTCCTGCAAAAAGCAGGTCTCTGCATAGATTATATAACATACGTATGTCCCCCATTGGTTTCTCAGGGCATGCAGAATGATACCTTCAAATTTAACTCAACCTATTCACCTAACAGGGAATAAATAAACATTAACAATTACAAACCCAGGTCAGTCTCATCTCATCTGGCAGCTGCCTTTCAAATAAACACCTCTGTGATAAGTCATCAGCTGGTCACATTCACTGATCTATGTTGGTGACATTGAGCGTTTGTATATGCACAGAGGCATCAGTATTCCAACAAGTTAAAAAGACATGAATTGCACTGAAAATCAAAGTCCTGTCTCCTTGTTTGTATTTATCATTTCCTCTCTCGTTTCACAGAGCCGCTCTGCAAAAAAAAAAGTCAAATTAAATCCCGCCAGCTGCAGCAGAATGAGTTTTTGACGCCTGCGTGAAAATGTGTCCATGCTAAAGAAACTGGAGGGGTCTGCAGCGCGACACAAACAAACAATAAACAAGGAGGCAAACAAACCGCCGCACACACTCGCACAAACACAGACAGACGCAGCAATCGGCTACGCTGCAATTAGCTTGTTTTAAAGGAAACAAATAACAGTAATTTCAACAGAACAGCATCCATAACAATTCACCCCTGGAGGGGATCAGCACACACACACATACACACACATACACATACACACACATACACACACAGTTGGGTATGTGCTAGCAGTCATATTCAAATACAACAGACACACACTCACACACACACACCTCCATTAAGTGTACTTGAGAGCAGCAGAGAGGGTCAGCTCAGTGTCTGAGTTATTACGCTACTTTGTTCTGCCTCAGTGGGATGGCTACTCACACACACACACACGCACACACACATGTAAACACACTGAAACGCAAAGAATTATTATCACCTATCAACACTCAAGGTGCAAATATAAAAGGGTTGCTTTGATAATGGATTGAAAGAGATGAATAAAAGAATAGATAAAAAGATAGACGGGGAGAAAAAACGTCTGGTTGTTTTTTTTTCTTCTTTGCAGAAGTTTGCAGCTGGGAGCGAAAATCCGCCCTCTGTCCCTCCCTCCCTCTTTGTGCACCCCACCCCCCACACCCCACCTCTCCGTCCATCTCTCCATCCCTTCCCCTCTGTCTGGTCGCACAACAATGGCGTGAAAACATCTGCGGCGACCAGGTAATTACAGGCGAGCCAAAACAGCGGGCAGTGCAGTGCGGACCGGCTCCGACACCCCACAATTAGCTCTGCATCTACATCATCCCTCCTCCTCCTCCTCCTCATCCTCCTCCTCCACTTCATCGCTCTGACCAGTGTGTTATCTCTGTGAAGAGACAGAGGACAGAGGAGAGGGTGAGCAGAGATCTCAGGGGACAGCAGCAGAACTAAGAGCTGGTCCAAGCCTGATCCAGCTCTAACTATGGAAAAGGAAAGTTTGACTCTTAAAGGTCAGGAGAGTGTCTGCTTCCTGATCACTGCAGGCTCTACCTCCCGTACTACTTTGATTTGCATCCCTTATATTGACATTTGAAGCAGATAATGTGCAACTTTTTGCCTTGTTTGTAATGAAAGTGCAGCTCATGGATATTTACTCTCTGTTAAACTAAAAGCTATCACTTCTATGACCATAAATTTGGTGTTTTTGACGAATCACACACTCTCCTCTCATTTTTATTTGATTCTATCATCAGATTCTATTTCTCGAATCAGTCCCAGCTCTGCTTTACTATGAAACAGGATGATAAATAAAGTTGTGATAGTGGAGAGAATGGGAAACAAAGCCAGCTTGGTCGTAGTGAAGCTCAGTAGTTAAGCTCTTTTAAATCTAAATCCCAGTTTACTCCCTGTTCTCCAGACTTCTCCGTGGGGGCAGCTTCCCTCGCCTTCTCACATTTACCGTCCGCTGTGTCTTCATTACGTGCGTTTGATTGCTAGGTGTGTGAGTGTTTGTGCGCACACACATTTACAAGTGTCAGTGTG